>NC_091282.1:89435641-89735641 GCF_032444005.1 Ranitomeya imitator
AGATTAATATTGGCCTCTGGGCTTCTGTGCCAGTCCTGAGCGTGCCATCTGTGCCAGTCCTGAGCGTCCCATCTCTCTCACAAATAGTGGGCCATAGAAAGCCTATTTTATTTTTTTTGGGGGTTTTATAATTTCTCCCTGAAAAAAAGGGAGATTAATATTGGCCTCTGGGCTTGTGTGCCAGTCCTGAGCGTGCCATCTGTGCCAGCCCTGAGCGTGCCATCTCTCTCACAAATAGTGGGCCATAGAAAGCCTATTTATTTTTTTTTTTTGTTTTATAAATTTTCCCTGAAAAAAGGGAGATTAATATTGGCCTCTGGGCTTGTGTGCCAGTTGTGAGCGTGCCATCTGTGCCAGTCCTGAGCGTGCCATCTCTCTCACAAATAGTGGGCCATAGAAAGCCTATTTAAATATTTTTTTGGTTTTATAAATTCTCCCAGAAAAAAAGGGAGATTAATATTGGCCTCTGGGCTTCTGTGCCAGTCCTGAGCGTGCCATCTGTGCCAGTCCTGAGCGTCCCATCTCTCTCACAAATAGTGGGCCATAGAAAGCCTATTTTATTTTTTTTTTTGGGTTTTAGAAATTCTCCCTGGAAAAAAAAAGGGAGATTAATATTGCCCCTTTGGGCTTGTGTGCCAGTACTAAGCGTTCCATCTCTCTCTCTCTCTCTCTCAGTCAGTGGGCCATAGAACGCCTATTTTTGGTTTTATTTGTTTTATAAATTCTCCCTGAAAAAATCATTTTATTTTATTTGGTTTCTAAATTCTTCCTGATAAAATCTTTTTTTTTTTATTATTTTTTTTTCTAAAGTCTCCCTGAAAAAAAAAAAAAAAAACAGTGGGAGATTAATATTGGCCTTTCTGCTTGTGTGCCAGTCTTGACTCCTGGGTGTGCCATCTCTCTCTCTCTCTCTCTCTCTCTCTCTCTCTCTCCAATTGTGGTCCATAGAAAGCCTATATTTTTTTTCCTTGATTTGGGTTCTAAAATCTACCAGAGAAAATAACTACATCAATCATTGGTAGAAAAATATTGGCCTCTGGGTTTGTGTGCCACTCCTGACTCCTGTGTGCGTCATCTCTCAGTCAGTGGGCCATAGAACGCCTATTTTTGTTTTTATTTGTTTTATAAATTCTCCCTGAAAAAATCATTTTATTTTATTTGGTTTCTAAATTCTTCCTGATAAAATCATATTTTTTTTATTATTTTTTTTTCTAAAGTCTCCCTGAAAAAAAAAAACAGTGGGAGATTAATATTGGCCTTTCTGCTTGTGTGCCAGTCTTGACTCCTGGGTGCGTCATCTCTCAGTCAGTGGGCCATAGAACGCCTATTTTTGGTTTTATTTGTTTTCTAAATTCTCCCTGAAAAAATCATTTTATTTTATTTGGTTTCTAAATTCTTCCTGATAAAATCACATTTTTTTTATTATTTTTTTTTCTAAAGTCTCCCTGAAAAAAAAAAAAAAAAACAGTGGGAGATTAATATTGGCCTTTCTGCTTGTGTGCCAGTCTTGACTCCTGGGTGCGTCATCTCTCAGTCAGTGGGCCATAGAACGCCTATTTTTGGTTTTATTTGTTTTCTAAATTCTCCCTGAAAAAATCATTTTATTTTATTTGGTTTCTAAATTCTTCCTGATAAAATCACATTTTTTTTATTATTTTTTTTTCTAAAGTCTCCCTGAAAAAAAAAAAAAAAAACAGTGGGAGATTAATATTGGCCTTTCTGCTTGTGTGCCAGTCTTGACTCCTGGGTGCGTCATCTCTCAGTCAGTGGGCCATAGAACGCCTATTTTTGGTTTTATTTGTTTTCTAAATTCTCCCTGAAAAAATCATTTTATTTTATTTGGTTTCTAAATTCTTCCTGATAAAATCACATTTTTTTTATTATTTTTTTTTCTAAAGTCTCCCTGAAAAAAAAAAAAAAACACAGTGGGAGATTAATATTGGCCTTTCTGCTTGTGTGCCAGTCTTGACTCCTGGGTGCGTCATCTCTCAGTCAGTGGGCCATAGAACGCCTATTTTTGGTTTTATTTGTTTTCTAAATTCTCCCTGAAAAAATCATTTTATTTTATTTGGTTTCTAAATTCTTCCTGATAAAATCACATTTTTTTTATTATTTTTTTTTCTAAAGTCTCCCTGAAAAAAAAAAAAAAAAACAGTGGGAGATTAATATTGGCCTTTCTGCTTGTGTGCCAGTCTTGACTCCTGGGTGCGTCATCTCTCAGTCAGTGGGCCATAGAACGCCTATTTTTGGTTTTATTTGTTTTCTAAATTCTCCCTGAAAAAATCATTTTATTTTATTTGGTTTCTAAATTCTTCCTGATAAAATCACATTTTTTTTATTATTTTTTTTTCTAAAGTCTCCCTGAAAAAAAAAAAAAAACACAGTGGGAGATTAATATTGGCCTTTCTGCTTGTGTGCCAGTCTTGACTCCTGGGTGCGTCATCTCTCAGTCAGTGGGCCATAGAACGCCTATTTTTGGTTTTATTTGTTTTCTAAATTCTCCCTGAAAAAATCATTTTATTTTATTTGGTTTCTAAATTCTTCCTGATAAAATCACATTTTTTTAATTATTTTTTTTTCTAAAGTCTCCCTGAAAAAAAAAAAAAAAAAACAACCAAAAAAAACAGTGGGAGATTAATATTGGCCTTTCTGCTTGTGTGCCAGTCTTGACTCCTGGGTGTGCCATCCCTCTCTCTCTCTCTCTCTCTCTCTCTCTCTCTCTCCAATTGTGGTCCATAGAAAGCCTATATTTTTTTTCCTTGATTTGGGTTCTAAAATCTACCAGAGAAAATAACTACATCAATCATTGGTAGAAAAATATTGGCCTCTGGGTTTGTGTGCCACTCCTGACTCCTGTGTGCGTCATCTCTCAGTCAGTGGGCCATAGAACGCCTATTTTTGTTTTTATTTGTTTTATAAATTCTCCCTGAAAAAATCATTTTATTTTATTTGGTTTCTAAATTCTTCCTGATAAAATCATATTTTTTTTATTATTTTTTTTTCTAAAGTCTCCCTGAAAAAAAAAAAAAAAAAAAAAAAAAAAAAAAACAGTGGGAGATTAATATTGGCCTTTCTGCTTGTGTGCCAGTCTTGACTCCTGGGTGTGCCATCTCTCTCTCTCTCTCTCTCTCTCTCTCCAATTGTGGTCCATAGAAAGCCTACATTTTTTTTCCTTGATTTGGGTTCCAAAATCTACCAGAGAAAATAACTCCATCAATCATTGGTAGAAAAATATTGGCCTCTGGGCTTGTGTGCCACTCCTGATTCCTGTGTGCGTCATCTCTCACTCAGTGGCCCATAGAAAGCATATAGTTTGTTACATTTGTTTTCTAAATTCTCCCTGCAAAAATCTTTTTTTTTTTTTTGGGGGGGGTTTCTAAAGTGTTCCTGAAAAAAATAAAAATAAAAAAAAAATAATAGTGTGACATTAATATTAACATTTGTGCTTCAGTGACAGTCCTGCGTGTGGGGCATCTCTCTAATTTGCAGCCACCAAAAAAAGAGTGTGTAACATTGGGCCTGATTTTCGCTGTGGTCTCACCAACCTGTAAAGGGGTAGCTAAATCATACTGAAGTTATAGCTCACCGTGTAAGTTGTGTGACTACAACAAATAACGTTAGTTTGGTTACGTTTTTAAAACAATGAGGAAGTCTAGTGGAAGAGGTCGTGGCCGGGGGCGTTCATTGTCAGCTGGTAATGAGGGTAGTGGTAGTGGTGGAGCATCAGGTGGTCGTGGGGGAAAAAATATTGCACCTAAGTCTGGAGCTGTGGAGCCAGGTTCGTCGTCCGGCTACACAAGGCCTCGAACGCTCCCTTTTCTGGGATTAGGAAAACCGCTTTTAAAGCCGGAGCAGCAAGAGCAAGTTTTGGCTTATCTTGCTGACTCAGCCTCTAGCTCTTTTGCCTCATCTCGTGAAACTGGTAAAAGTAAAAGCAGCGCGTCGTTAGTGGATGTTCACGGTCAGGGACAAGTCACTTCCTTGTCCTCTTCAGCAAAAACAACAACAGAGAAGAATGCAGCAGGCGACACAACGGGTTACTCCATGGAGCTCTTTACACATACCGTCCCTGGCTTAGAAAGTGAAGCAGTTAACAGTCCATGCCCATTACAAATTGAATCTGACATGGAGTGCACTGACGCACAGCCACAGCCAGACTACTATGCTGGTCCTTTGACTCAGACCACAACATTGCCCTCGCAGGGTGCTGATCAAGAATCAGACCCTGATGAGACTATGTTGCCCCATCACGAACGCTATACCACCGAACGACACGGTGACACAGACGAAGTTGCGCAGGAGGTACAAGAAGAGTTATTAGATGACCCAGTTCTTGACCCCGATTGGCAGCCATTGGGGGAACAGGGTGCAGGCGGCAGCAGTTCTGAAGCAGAGGAGGAGGAGGGGCCGCAGCAGGCATCAACATCGCCACAGGTTCCATCTGCCGGGCCCGTATCTTGCCCAAAACGCGTGGCAAAGCCAAAACCTGGTGGAGGACAGCGTGGCCATCCGGTTAAAGCTCAGTCTGCAATGCCTGAAAAGGTATCCGATGCTAGAAAGAGTGCAGTCTGGCATTTTTTTAAACAACATCCAATTGATCAGCGCAAAGTCATCTGTCAAAAATGTTCTACTTCCTTAAGCAGAGGTCAGAATCTGAAAAGTCTCAATACTAGTTGCATGCATAGACATTTAACCACCATGCATTTGAAAGCTTGGACTAACTACCAAACGTCCCTTAAGGTTGTTGCACCCTCGGCCAATGAAGCTAGTCATCAACGCAACATCCCTTCCGGCAGTGTAGGACCACCATTTAGCGCACCACCTGCTGTATCTGTGCAGGTATCTTTGCCAGGCCAAAGCAGTCAGGGTCAGGGAATCACCAGTTTCGTAGTAGGAAACACTGCATCTAGGGCACCGGCGGCAACAATACCATCTCCCACCGTCTCTCAGTCTGCCATGTCCACCGGCACCCCCGCTAGTTCCACGATCTCCAGCTCTCCAGTCCAGCTCACCCTACATGAGACTATGGTTAGAAAAAGGAAATACTTAGCCTCGCATCCGCGTACACAGGGTTTGAACGCCCACATAGCTAGACTAATCTCGTTAGAGATGATGCCCTACCGGTTAGTTGAAAGCGAAGCTTTCAAAGACCTGATGGACTACGCTGTACCACGCTACGAGCTACCCAGTCGACACTTTTTTTCCAGAAAAGCCATCCCAGCCCTCCACCAGCATGTTAAAGAGCGCATCGTCCATGCACTCAGGCAATCTGTGAGCACAAAGGTGCACCTGACAACAGATGCATGGACCAGTAGGCATGGCCAGGGACGTTACGTGTCCATCACGGCACACTGGGTAAATGTGGTGGATTCAGGGTCCACAGGGGACAGCAAGTTTGGGACAGTTCTGCCTAGCCCACGGTCTAGTAAACAGTTGTCTGTAGCCGTTCGCACCCCCTCCTCCTCCTCCTCCTCCTCGTCCTCCTGCAGAAGCAAGAGCTCGTCCACAGACCGCAGTCGCACAAACACTCCATCCGCACCTGCCACTGTTGCACACCAGGTCTCCCATTATGGGGCAGCTACTGGCATACGTCAGCAGGCTGTATTGGCTATGAAGTGTTTGGGCGACAATAGACACACCGCGGAAGTTCTGTCCGAGTTCTTGCAGCAAGAAACGCAGTCGTGGCTGGGCACTGTAGATCTTGAGGCAGGCAAGGTAGTGAGTGATAACGGAAGGAATTTCATGGCTGCCATCTCCCTTTCCCAACTGAAACACATTCCTTGCCTGGCTCACACCTTAAACCTGGTGGTGCAGTGCTTCCTGAAAAGTTATCCGGGGTTATCCGACCTGCTCCTCAAAGTGCGTGGACTTTGCGCACATATCCGCCGTTCGCCTGTACACTCCAGCCGTATGCAGACCTATCAGCGTTCTTTGAACCTTCCCCAGCATCGCCTAATCATAGACGTTGCAACAAGGTGGAACTCAACACTGCACATGCTTCAGAGACTGTGCGAACAGAGGCGGGCTGTTATGTTTTTGTGGGAGGATACACATACACGGGCAGGCAGTAGGATGGCAGACATGGAGTTGTCAGGTGTGCAGTGGTCGAAGATTCAAGACATGTGTCAAGTCCTTCAGTGTTTTGAGGAATGCACACGGCTGGTTAGTGCAGACAACGCCATAATAAGCATGAGCATCCCCCTAATGCGTCTGCTGATGCAAAGTTTGACGCACATAAAGGATCAGGCGTCTGCACCAGAGGAAGAGGAAAGCCTTGATGACAGTCAGCGATTGTCTGGTCAGGGCAGTGTACATGACGAGGTACCGGGCGAAGAGGAGGTGGAGGATGAGGAGGATGATGGGGATGAGTATATTTTTAATGAGGAAGCTTTCCCGGGGGCACGGGAAATTGGTGGCGTGGCAAGGCCGGGTTCTGGTTTTTTGAGGGACACAAGTGACGTAGATTTGCCTGCAACTGCCCCTCAACCAAGCACAACCGCAGATTTGACAACGGGAACTTTGGCCCACATGGCGGATTATGCCTTGCGTATCCTCAAAAGGGACACACGCATTACAAAAATGATGAACGATGACGATTACTGGTTGGCCTGCCTCCTTGATCCTCGCTATAAAGGCAAATTGCAAAATATTATGCCACATGAGAACTTGGAACTAATATTAGCAACAAAACAATCAACTCTTGTTGACCGTTTGCTTCTGGCATTCCCTGCACACAGCGCCCGTGATCGTTCTCACACGAGCTCCAGGGGCCAGCAGACCAGAGGTGTTAGAGGGGCAGAAATCAGAAGTGGCGTTGGCCAGAGGGGTTTTCTGACCAGGTTGTGGAGTGATTTTTCTATGACCGCAGACAGGACAGGTACTGCAGCATCAATTCAAAGTGACAGGAGACAACATTTGTCCAGTATGGTTACAAACTATTTTTCATCCCTTATCGACGTTCTCCCTCAACCGTCATTCCCATTTGATTACTGGGCATCCAAATTAGACACCTGGCCAGAATTGGCAGAATATGCATTGCAGGAGCTTGCTTGCCCGGCAGCTAGTGTCCTATCAGAAAGAGTATTCAGTGCTGCAGGTTCAATACTAACAGAAAAAAGGACTCGTCTGGCTACCCAAAATGTAGATGATCTAACCTTCATTAAAATGAACCACAACTGGATTTCAAAATCTTTTGCCCCACCCTGCCCGGCTGACACCTAGCTTTCCTATGAAAAGGTCTTGCCTGTGGACTATTCTGAATGACTTTTCCAATCTCGTAATTTTCTTCACCTGATTGTCCAGCATACGACATGTTTCCACCTCACGAAATGGCCAAACTCCCCACACGGGGCCGTGCTATCGCCACTTTGCGCTTGGACCCTTGGGAGTGCTGTTTGTCTGAAGAGGTGGGTGTGGCCGCTTTTGGTCGACGGCACTGCCACTGGGTCCCTCATAGTACAATAAAGTGTCTCTGGCGGTGGTGGTGCGCACCCAACGTCAGACACACCGTTGTAATATGAGGGGCCCTGTGCCTGTAACGCCGGCCACAAGACAGTTCCCCCCCCCAGCTCAAACAGTGCTCTACCACTAGCAAAATTATCTCTCACAGCTTCACCAATGTGTAGTCTAGGCGCTGACATCCTTCAATGCCTGGCACTGACAATACCATTGTTTTGACATTTTTGTTATGTTAGGCCTTCGAAGCCTGTCTGCGGTCCCTTCTTTCTACAACTACTACACTGACCAGGCCACTGCTGGCCGTGTTACCCTGGAACCAATTTAAAAGTGCCTACAGTCAGCCCAATTTTGTTATGTTAGGCCTTCGAAGCCTGTCTGCGGTCACTCCTTCCACTAGACTTCCACTGACCAGACCACTGCTGCCCGTGTACCCCTGGAACCAATTTAAAAGTGCCTACAGCCAGCCCAAGTTTGTTATGTTAGGCCTTGGAAGCCTGTCTGCGGTCACTCCTTCCACTAGACTTCCACTGACCAGACCACTGCTGCCCGTGTACCCCTGGAACCAATTTAAAAGTGCCTACAGCCAGCCCAAGTTTGTTATGTTAGGCCTTGGAAGCCTGTCTGCGGTCACTCCTTCCACTAGACTTCCACTGACCAGACCACTGCTGCCCGTGTACCCCTGGAACCAATTTAAAAGTGCCTACAGCCAGCCCAAGTTTGTTATGTTAGGCCTTCGAAGCCTGTCTGCGGTCCATTCTTTCAACTACTACTACACTGACCAGGTCACTGCTGCCCGTGTACCCCTGGAACCAATTTAAAAGTGCCTACAGCCAGCCCAAGTTTGTTATGTTAGGCCTTGGAAGCCTGTCTGCGGTCACTCCTTCCACTAGACTTCCACTGACCAGACCACTGCTGCCCGTGTACCCCTGGAACCAATTTAAAAGTGCCTACAGCCAGCCCAAGTTTGTTATGTTAGGCCTTGGAAGCCTGTCTGCGGTCACTCCTTCCACTAGACTTCCACTGACCAGACCACTGCTGCCCGTGTACCCCTGGAACCAATTTAAAAGTGCCTACAGCCAGCCCAAGTTTGTTATGTTAGGCCTTCGAAGCCTGTCTGCGGTCCATTCTTTCAACTACTACTACACTGACCAGGTCACTGCTGCCCGTGTACCCCTGGAACCAATTTAAAAGTGCCTACAGCCAGCCCAAGTTTGTTATGTTAGGCCTTGGAAGCCTGTCTGCGGTCACTCCTTCCACTAGACTTCCACTGACCAGACCACTGCTGCCCGTGTACCCCTGGAACCAATTTAAAAGTGCCTACAGCCAGCCCAAGTTTGTTATGTTAGGCCTTGGAAGCCTGTCTGCGGTCACTCCTTCCACTAGGCCTCCACTGACCACACCACTGCTGTCCGTGTACCCCTGGAACCAATTTAAAATTGCCTACAGCCATGTGTTATTATTTTAGGCCTTCGATGCCTGTCTGCGGTCACTCCTTCCACTAGGCCTCCACTGACCACACCACTGCTGTCCGTGTACCCCTGGAACCAATTTAAAATTGCCTACAGCCAGCCCAATTTTTTTATTTTAGGCCTTCGATGCCTGTCTGCGGTCCATTCTTTCAACTACTACTACACTGACCAGGTCACTGCTGCCCGTGTACCCCTGGAACCAATTTAAAATTGCCTACAGCCATGTGTTATTATTTTAGGCCTTCGATGCCTGTCTGCGGTCACTCCTTCCACTAGGCCTCCACTGACCACACCACTGCTGTCCGTGTACCCCTGGAACCAATTTAAAATTGCCTACAGCCATGTGTTTTTATTTTAGGCCTTCGATGCCTGTCTGCGGTCCATTCTTTCAACTACTACTACACTGACCAGGTCACTGCTGCCCGTGTACCCCTGGAACCAATTTAAAAGTGCCTACAGCCAGCCCAAGTTTGTTATGTTAGGCCTTGGAAGCCTGTCTGCGGTCACTCCTTCCACTAGACTTCCACTGACCAGGTCACTGCTGCCCGTGTACCCCTGGAACCAATTTAAAATTGCCTACAGCCATGTGTTATTATTTTAGGCCTTCGATGCCTGTCTGCGGTCACTCCTTCCACTAGGCCTCCACTGACCACACCACTGCTGCCCGTGTACCCCTGGAACCAATTTAAAATTGCCTACAGCCAGCCCAATTTTTTTATTTTAGGCCTTCGATGCCTGTCTGCGGTCCATTCTTTCAACTACTACTACACTGACCAGGTCACTGCTGCCCGTGTACCCCTGGAACCAATTTAAAATTGCCTACAGCCAGCCCAATTTTTTTATTTTAGGCCTTCGATGCCTGTCTGCGGTCCATTCTTTCAACTACTACTACACTGACCAGGTCACTGCTGCCCGTGTACCCCTGGAACCAATTTAAAATTGCCTACAGCCAGCCCAATTTTTTTATTTTAGGCCTTCGATGCCTGTCTGCGGTCCATTCTTTCAACTACTACTACACTGACCAGGTCACTGCTGCCCGTCTACCCCTGGAACCAATTTAAAATTGCCTACAGCCATGTGTTATTATTTTAGGCCTTCGATGCCTGTCTGCGGTCACTCCTTCCACTAGGCCTCCACTGACCACACCACTGCTGTCCGTGTACCCCTGGAACCAATTTAAAATTGCCTACAGCCATGTGTTATTATTTTAGGCCTTCGATGCCTGTCTGCGGTCACTCCTTCCACTAGGCCTCCACTGACCACACCACTGCTGTCCGTGTACCCCTGGAACCAATTTAAAATTGCCTACAGCCAGCCCAATTTTTTTATTTTAGGCCTTCGATGCCTGTCTGCGGTCCATTCTTTCAACTACTACTACACTGACCAGGTCACTGCTGCCCGTGTACCCCTGGAACCAATTTAAAATTGCCTACAGCCATGTGTTATTATTTTAGGCCTTCGATGCCTGTCTGCGGTCACTCCTTCCACTAGGCCTCCACTGACCACACCACTGCTGCCCGTGTACCCCTGGAACCAATTTAAAATTGCCTACAGCCAGCCCAATTTTTTTATTTTAGGCCTTCGATGCCTGTCTGCGGTCCATTCTTTCAACTACTACTACACTGACCAGGTCACTGCTGCCCGTGTACCCCTGGAACCAATTTAAAATTGCCTACAGCCAGCCCAATTTTTTTATTTTAGGCCTTCGATGCCTGTCTGCGGTCCATTCTTTCAACTACTACTACACTGACCAGGTCACTGCTGCCCGTCTACCCCTGGAACCAATTTAAAATTGCCTACAGCCATGTGTTATTATTTTAGGCCTTCGATGCCTGTCTGCGGTCACTCCTTCCACTAGGCCTCCACTGACCACACCACTGCTGTCCGTGTACCCCTGGAACCAATTTAAAATTGCCTACAGCCATGTGTTATTATTTTAGGCCTTCGATGCCTGTCTGCGGTCACTCCTTCCACTAGGCCTCCACTGACCACACCACTGCTGTCCGTGTACCCCTGGAACCAATTTAAAATTGCCTACAGCCAGCCCAATTTTTTTATTTTAGGCCTTCGATGCCTGTCTGCGGTCCATTCTTTCAACTACTACTACACTGACCAGGTCACTGCTGCCCGTGTACCCCTGGAACCAATTTAAAATTGCCTACAGCCATGTGTTATTATTTTAGGCCTTCGATGCCTGTCTGCGGTCACTCCTTCCACTAGGCCTCCACTGACCACACCACTGCTGCCCGTGTACCCCTGGAACCAATTTAAAATTGCCTACAGCCAGCCCAATTTTTTTATTTTAGGCCTTCGATGCCTGTCTGCGGTCCATTCTTTCAACTACTACTACACTGACCAGGTCACTGCTGCCCGTGTACCCCTGGAACCAATTTAAAATTGCCTACAGCCAGCCCAATTTTTTTATTTTAGGCCTTCGATGCCTGTCTGCGGTCCATTCTTTCAACTACTACTACACTGACCAGGTCACTGCTGCCCGTCTACCCCTGGAACCAATTTAAAATTGCCTACAGCCATGTGTTATTATTTTAGGCCTTCGATGCCTGTCTGCGGTCACTCCTTCCACTAGGCCTCCACTGACCACACCACTGCTGTCCGTGTACCCCTGGAACCAATTTAAAATTGCCTACAGCCATGTGTTATTATTTTAGGCCTTCGATGCCTGTCTGCGGTCACTCCTTCCACTAGGCCTCCACTGACCACACCACTGCTGTCCGTGTACCCCTGGAACCAATTTAAAATTGCCTACAGCCATGTGTTATTATTTTAGGCCTTCGATGCCTGTCTGCGGTCACTCCTTCCACTAGGCCTCCACTGACCACACCACTGCTGTCCGTGTACCCCTGGAACCAATTTAAAATTGCCTACAGCCAGCCCAATTTTTTTATTTTAGGCCTTCGATGCCTGTCTGCGGTCCATTCTTTCAACTACTACTACACTGACCAGGTCACTGCTGCCCGTGTACCCCTGGAACCAATTTAAAATTGCCTACAGCCAGCCCAATTTTTTTATTTTAGGCCTTCGATGCCTGTCTGCGGTCCATTCTTTCAACTACTACTACACTGACCAGGTCACTGCTGCCCGTCTACCCCTGGAACCAATTTAAAATTGCCTACAGCCATGTGTTATTATTTTAGGCCTTCGATGCCTGTCTGCGGTCACTCCTTCCACTAGGCCTCCACTGACCACACCACTGCTGTCCGTGTACCCCTGGAACCAATTTAAAATTGCCTACAGCCATGTGTTATTATTTTAGGCCTTCGATGCCTGTCTGCGGTCACTCCTTCCACTAGGCCTCCACTGACCACACCACTGCTGTCCGTGTACCCCTGGAACCAATTTAAAATTGCCTACAGCCAGCCCAATTTTTTTATTTTAGGCCTTCGATGCCTGTCTGCGGTCCATTCTTTCAACTACTACTACACTGACCAGGTCACTGCTGCCCGTGTACCCCTGGAACCAATTTAAAATTGCCTACAGCCATGTGTTATTATTTTAGGCCTTCGATGCCTGTCTGCGGTCACTCCTTCCACTAGGCCTCCACTGACCACACCACTGCTGCCCGTGTACCCCTGGAACCAATTTAAAATTGCCTACAGCCAGCCCAATTTTTTTATTTTAGGCCTTCGATGCCTGTCTGCGGTCCATTCTTTCAACTACTACTACACTGACCAGGTCACTGCTGCCCGTGTACCCCTGGAACCAATTTAAAATTGCCTACAGCCAGCCCAATTTTTTTATTTTAGGCCTTCGATGCCTGTCTGCGGTCCATTCTTTCAACTACTACTACACTGACCAGGTCACTGCTGCCCGTCTACCCCTGGAACCAATTTAAAATTGCCTACAGCCATGTGTTATTATTTTAGGCCTTCGATGCCTGTCTGCGGTCACTCCTTCCACTAGGCCTCCACTGACCACACCACTGCTGTCCGTGTACCCCTGGAACCAATTTAAAATTGCCTACAGCCATGTGTTATTATTTTAGGCCTTCGATGCCTGTCTGCGGTCACTCCTTCCACTAGGCCTCCACTGACCACACCACTGCTGTCCGTGTACCCCTGGAACCAATTTAAAATTGCCTACAGCCATGTGTTATTATTTTAGGCCTTCGATGCCTGTCTGCGGTCACTCCTTCCACTAGGCCTCCACTGACCACACCACTGCTGTCCGTGTACCCCTGGAACCAATTTAAAATTGCCTACAGCCAGCCCAATTTTTTTATTTTAGGCCTTCGATGCCTGTCTGCGGTCCATTCTTTCAACTACTACTACACTGACCAGGTCACTGCTGCCCGTGTACCCCTGGAACCAATTTAAAATTGCCTACAGCCATGTGTTATTATTTTAGGCCTTCGATGCCTGTCTGCGGTCACTCCTTCCACTAGGCCTCCACTGACCACACCACTGCTGCCCGTGTACCCCTGGAACCAATTTAAAATTGCCTACAGCCAGCCCAATTTTTTTATTTTAGGCCTTCGATGCCTGTCTGCGGTCCATTCTTTCAACTACTACTACACTGACCAGGTCACTGCTGCCCGTGTACCCCTGGAACCAATTTAAAATTGCCTACAGCCAGCCCAATTTTTTTATTTTAGGCCTTCGATGCCTGTCTGCGGTCCATTCTTTCAACTACTACTACACTGACCAGGTCACTGCTGCCCGTCTACCCCTGGAACCAATTTAAAATTGCCTACAGCCATGTGTTATTATTTTAGGCCTTCGATGCCTGTCTGCGGTCACTCCTTCCACTAGGCCTCCACTGACCACACCACTGCTGTCCGTGTACCCCTGGAACCAATTTAAAATTGCCTACAGCCATGTGTTATTATTTTAGGCCTTCGATGCCTGTCTGCGGTCACTCCTTCCACTAGGCCTCCACTGACCACACCACTGCTGTCCGTGTACCCCTGGAACCAATTTAAAATTGCCTACAGCCAGCCCAATTTTTTTATTTTAGGCCTTCGATGCCTGTCTGCGGTCCATTCTTTCAACTACTACTACACTGACCAGGTCACTGCTGCCCGTGTACCCCTGGAACCAATTTAAAATTGCCTACAGCCATGTGTTATTATTTTAGGCCTTCGATGCCTGTCTGCGGTCACTCCTTCCACTAGGCCTCCACTGACCACACCACTGCTGTCCGTGTACCCCTGGAACCAATTTAAAATTGCCTACAGCCATGTGTTTTTATTTTAGGCCTTCGATGCCTGTCTGCGGTCCATTCTTTCAACTACTACTACACTGACCAGGGCACTGCTGGCCGTGTACCCCTGGAACCAACATCAGAAAATATAAAAATAAGTATTTTGCTTATAAAAAAGAAAATACTGGTGAGATATCAAATGCAGACATTTTAACATTAAAAACAAACACACAACTAAAATCTGGTACAGTACTAAAAATGGCCACCAGCTACAATTACTTTCTCCTGCAAGTAGTTAACTGAAAGTTTTTTTAAATTGAAAACACACATATGGCATCCACCGAGTGTTGTCCTGTCGCGTCTTCTTTATATTATTGCCGAGAAGATGCAAAATAATGAAAATAATAAAATCATTAATTACCAAAATAATAGAGAAAGTCAACACCACATTGCAAATAAACATTCATTCCAAATAAAGAAGCAGGGCGCGTCCGAGGGTGAGTATATACCTAATAAGAATCTAATCACCCTCGGACGCGCAATGCTTATTTCCAACAGCCTTCCTTCCTAAGAATCATCCCTTCCGTGGTGTAGAGAGACGTTGTGTTACACTCCAAGGTGTTCCCCAGGTTGCCTTTCCTGAGCTTCGATCTACCGGCTCTCGTTTAGTAGTTGTTGGAAACTACGCTGCATTAGGCCTTCAAATTGGGTATGGGGTGTAGAGAGATGGTGTGTTCCACTCCAAGGTGTTCCCCAGGTTGCCTTTCCTGAGCTTCGATCTTCCGGCTCTCGTTTAGTAGTTCTTGGAAACTACACTGCATTAGGCCTTCAAATTGGGTATGGGGTGTAGAGAGAGGGTGTGTTACACTCCAAGGTGTTCCCCAGGTTGCCTTTCCTGAGCTTCGATATTCCGGCTCTCGTTTAGTAGTTGTCGGAAACTACGCTGCATTAGGCCTACAAATTGGGTATGGGGTGTAGAGAGAGGGTGTGTTACACTCCAAGGTGTTCCCCAGGTTGCCTTTCCTGAGCTTCGATCTTCATGCTCTCGTTTAGTAGTTGTCGGAAACTACGCTGCATTAGGCCTACAAATTGGGTATGGGGTGTAGAGAGAGGGTTTGTTACACTCCAAGGTGTTCCCCAGGTTGCCTTTCCTGAGCTTCGATCTTCCGGCTCTCGTTTAGTAGTTGTTGGAAACTACGCTGCATTAGGCCTTCAAATTGGGTATGGGGTGTAGCGAGAGGGTGTGTTACACTCCAAGGTGTTCCCCAGGTTGCCTTTCCTGAGCTTCGATCTTCCGGCTCTCGTTTAGTAGTTCTTGGAAACTACACTGCATTAGACCTTCAAATTGGGTATGGGGTGTAGAGAGAGGGTGTGTTACACTCTAAGGTGTTCCCCAGGTTTCCTTGCCATTGCTTCGGTCTTCCAACTCTCGTTTAGTAGTTGTAGAAAAGTACACTGCATTAGGCCATACAAAATGGGTATGGGGTGGAGAGAGATGGTGTGTTACACTCCAAGGTGTTCCCCAGGTTGCCTTTCCTGAGCTTCTATCTTCAGGCTCTCATTAAATTGTGGTTAAATGGAACAACTGCATTTGGCGTACTAGTTGGTTTGGGGCCTACTATCGGTGTCTGCCACTCCTTGCTGTTCTCCTCCACTGAACAAAGCTGTGCCGCCTGTTTACTACGGTTGCCAATTTTGAACTGCATTTCGACTACTTACTGATTTGGCCCTACTCTCTGTGTCAGCCTCTCATTCCAGTTGTCCTCCACTGCAATGCCCCCTGGTTATTCCTGTGTTACCAATTTTGAACTGCATTTAGCCCACTTTCTTCTTTGGGCCTATATCTGTGTTTCCACTTCATCGTGCCCATTGCCCAGCCAGTGATAGATGAGTCTGCTGGTACATTGACCCATAACGCAACATTCCCCGTGCACGCTACACAACAACATTGTGACCCTGCTGAAAGTCAGGTTGCTCTTCCCGCATACCATACCACCTTACACGGGGACAAAGAGGAAGGTGCAGATGAAAGTGCAGGTTCCTTCATCAGGTGGGGGGAGGAATACTAGTTGGCGACGTCACTGGCACAGGGCCTCTCATAGTACGCAAAAGTGTTGCTGCCGGTGGGAGGCGCCCCCGCCGTGCAAACACACCGCTGTACTTTGAGGGGCCCTGTGCCAGTGCCAATGCCAACGAGTGGGCCCCCCCTGCTTGCTCAGGTTCACAGCACTTGCAAAGTTGAAATACTTACCTCTCCCTGCTCCACTGCCGTGACGTGGTCCAGATTTCCTGGGCCCACTAATTACTTGAACCAGCCCTACCCCCCACAACTTTAGCCAAATGACCCCCAATTTCAAATGCCTTCCAATTATTATAAGGTAAATTACGCTTGACAAGCTTCATTAAGAAGAATGGATGGTTTTGACATTAAAATGGGCACTCTAGGTGTTTTCCTGGCCCCCACTCACTGCCGACTATGCTGCCCCATTGACTTGCATTGGGTTTCGTGTTTCGGTCGATCCCGACTTTACGTCATAATCGGCCGATTTCACTCGACCCGACTTTGGACATAGTCGGGTTTCGCAAAACCCGGCTCGACTCTAAAAAGGTCAAGGTCGCTCAACTCTATTTGAGAGTGATTAAGAAAACTGCCGTTCATTGTCTTAAGGTACCGTCACACTGAACGATATCGCTAGTGATCCGTGACGTTGCAGCATCCTGGCTAGCGATATCGTTCAGTTTGACACGCAGCAGCGATCAGGATCCTGCTGTGCCATCGTTGGTCGCTGCAGAAAGTCCAGAACATTATTTCGTCGCTGGACTCTCTGCCGACATCGCTGAATCGGCGTGTGTGACGCCGATTCAGCGATGTCTTCACTGGTAACCAGGGTAAACATCGGGTTACTAAGCACAGGGCCGCGCTTAGTAACCCGATGTTTACCCTGGTTACCAGCGTAAAAGTAAAAAACCAAACACTACATACTTACATATTACACTACATACTTATAAATGGTATAGTCTCTAACTGGGTCGCTGTGACCAGTGGGGTACCGCAGGGGTCGGTATTGGGACCTGTTCTCTTCAACATATTCATTAATGATCTGGTAGAAGGTTTACACAGTAAAATATCGATATTTGCAGATGATACAAAACTATGTAAAGCAGTTAATACAAGAGAAGATAGTATTCTGCTACAGATGGATCTGGATAAGTTGGAAACTTGGGCTGAAAGGTGGCAGATGAGGTTTAACAATGATAAATGTAAGGTTATACACATGGGAAGAAGGAATCAATATCACCATTACACACTGAACGGGAAACCACTGGGTAAATCTGACAGGGAGAAGGACTTGGGGATCCTAGTTAATGATAAACTTACCTGGAGCAGCCAGTGCCAGGCAGCAGCTGCCAGGGCAAACAGGATCATGGGGTGCATTAAAAGAGGTCTGGATACACATGATGAGAGCATTATACTGCCTCTGTACAAATCCCTAGTTAGACCGCACATGGAGTACTGTGTCCAGTTTTGGGCACCGGTGCTCAGGAAGGATATAATGGAACTAGAGAGAGTACAAAGGAGGGCAACAAAATTAATAAAGGGGATGGGAGAACTACAATACCCAGATAGATTAGCGAAATTAGGATTATTTAGTCTAGAAAAAAGACGACTGAGGGGCGATCTAATAACCATGTATAAGTATATAAGGGGACAATATAAATATCTCGCTGAGGATCTGTTTATACCAAGGAAGGTGACGGGCACAAGAGGGCATTCTTTGCGTCTGGAGGAGAGAAGGTTTTTCCACCAACATAGAAGAGGATTCTTTACTGTTAGGGCGGTAAGAATCTGGAATTGCTTGCCTGAGGAGGTGGTGATGGCGAACTCAGTCGAGGGGTTCAAGAGAGGCCTGGATGTCTTCCTGGAGCAGAACAATATTGTATCATACAATTATGAGGTTCTGTAGAAGGACGTAGATCTGGGGATTTATTATGATGGAATATAGGCTGAACTGGATGGACAAATGTCTTTTTTCGGCCTTACTAACTATGTTACTATGTTACTATGTTACATTCCGGTGTCTGTCCCCGGCGCTGTGCTTCTCTGCACTGTGAGCGCCGGGCAGCCGGAAAGCAGAGCACAGCGGTGACGTCACCGCTCTGCTTTCCGGTCGCTGTGCTTACACAGTGCAGAGGAAAGCAGAGCGCCGGAGGACAGACAGCGGAAGATAAGTATGTAGTGTTTGTTTTTTTACTTTTACGCTGGTAACCAGGGTAAACATCGGGTTACTAAGCGCGGCCCTGCGCTTAGTAACCCGATGTTTACCCTGGTTACCAGGGAACCGACATCGTTGGTCGCTGGAGAGCTGTCTGTGTGACAGCTCTCCAGCGACCAAACAGCGACGCTGCAGCGATCGACATCGTTGTCGGTATCGCTGCAGTGTCGCTGAGTGTGACGGTACCTTTAGACGCTGCTTTTGGTGTACTCATATTTCCAGGGTGGTTGACAGAAATAGAATTTTTTATCACCGTTAGTTGTAGATTTTTCGGTGGATTTGTTATGGGTGACAGGTTTTTTTAAACAATTGTTTGTATTTATGTTAACAGAGACACTAGTGGAAGGAAAGCTATCCGTATGCTGTTTGCAAGTTGGTATAAGTTTAGTAAAATTACCATTAGTTTTTTCATTTTTATTTTTATTATTGTTATTATCACTGATTTTTTTAAATTTATAATCATCTCTATCTCTTTGTAATTTTTTTGATTTTCTCATTATAGTTTCCCTTTCTAATTGCATAATAAAAGTGGTTATGGAGTTTATTTTACTATATTCCGGATGTGAGAGAAAAAGCAAAAGATCATTATAGATTTGATTGACCTTAAGGGTCGCAATATCACACAGCTGCGATCTTTTTTGTATAAACAGGCTATTATTTCAGTCATACAGTTATCAAGTATGTTGTTCCAATGCATGGAAAAAGCAGAATGCTCAGGAAAAGGGGACATTTTTGGGCACATTTTTTCCCTCAAATAAATAGAAAGGAATTGGGCATCAAGATTAAAATGTAATTCTTCTTTCAATGCCTCCTTAAATCCATTGGGCATCGCTTCCAAATGCTGACATGTACTTAAACCCTGTATACCTATGACTCTTGTACAATATTTGTGGTAAATCCTGATGAAGGGGTCACCTGAACCCTGAAACGCGTAGAATAAACCACGTTGAAAACCTCTACAATTTTTGAAATTCTTCTTGCGGCAGCGCGGGGATGATCCTTTTTTCTCCTATCTAAGTGTGTGCTTCAATCAGGTCCTGCACTGACCTGTGGATCTGCAGCAGCCGCCATTAATATATGTCCTTCCTTCAATCTCACCAGGTGAGTAGTTCTCTTGGTGGGCAACTTTGTGTAACGTTTGATAAGACCCTATTTGCGCTTTTGTGTCTCCCTCTTTTCACTGACTACTACGGAGGAGGCATGGGTGGGATGTCACTATTCGGGGGGCTCTGCATGTGGCTTGTAACCCTCTCAGAGCTGAATGTGCTCTTGAGGTGAGAAAGTTTGGGAACCACTGTTTTAAAGTATCTGACGCTGGATATCACAATATTAACTGTATACATTATATTATTAAATAGATTACTTAGCCCTGATGTACTTACTTTTTCAAATCAAACTCAACTCACATCTCACACACCAAGCCTGACTGACAGCTCGTCGTTGTTCTATCTCGCTGCTGCTGCTGCTGAAATCTCACACTGCTCAGTACAAGCTGTAGCTGTCAGGCAGGCAGAGTTGGTGGCGACTAATAATACTTTGACTCTTTGAAATGCATATTTTAATATCAGAGTTACACAGCCATTCTGATATTGATTTGTAAATTAAGTGCACCAGACTCACTAGGTCTCAGAAATCTACATTTTAATTTGTATTGCAAAATCTGGTGACAAATCTGCTCTGAAGGGTTTGTATGGGGCTTTAACCCCTTTTTGACCTGGGACGGGATACGTCCGAGGTCAGAAGCCCCGTTTTGACGCGGGCTCCAGCGGTGAGCCCGCATCAAAGCCGGGACATCTCAGCTGTTTTGAACAGCTGACCTGTGCCCGCAATAGCGGCGGGTGAAATCGCGATTCACCCACTGCTATTAACTAGTTAAATGCTGCTCTCAAGTGCAGACAGCGGCATTTAACTACCGCTTACGGACGGCGGACGGAAATGCGCGCATCGCCGACCCGTCACATGATCGGGGGTCAGCGATGCTTCTACATTGTAACCATAGAGGTCCTTGAGACCTCTATGGTTACTGATCCCCGATAGCTGTGAGTGCCACCCTGTGGTCAGCGCTCATAGCACACCTGCATTTCTGCTGCATAGCAGCGATCTGATGATCGCTGCTATGTAGCAGAGCCGATTGAGTTGTGCCAACTTCTAGCCTCCCATGGAGGCTATTGAAGCATGGCAAAAGTTTAAAAAAAGTAAAAAAAAAAGTGAAAAAAATAAAAAAAAATATAAAAGTTTAAATCACCCCCCTTTCTCCCCATTCAAAATAAAACAATAAAAAAAATCATAGCAAATAGATCAATGGCTGCACTCAATTTTACTGTACTAAAGCAAGGAAATGTGCGATACATGAAATGTGAATAGCATAATGGCTTGTGAAATCTATGAAAAAACACATGAGATTCTTAGCACAAGATTTGGCCAAAAATTGTGAGCCCATCCACCAAACGTCAAGGTAATCTCACATCGGATGGGTACCTGAGCTGTCTGCCTAGTGTGAACACTTACCTCTGGCTAATAAAATGTAGGCTTTACCATGTTATTAGCCAGAGGTAAGTGTTCACACTAGGCAGACAGGTCAGCTACCAATCCGATCTGAGATTACCTTGACGTTTGGTGGATGGGCTCACAATTTTTGGCCAAATCTTGTGCTAAGCATCTCATGTGTTTTTTCATAGATTTCACAAGCCATTATGCTATTCACATTTCATGTATCGCACATTTCCTTGCTTTAGTACAGTAAAATTGAGTGCAGCCATTGATCTATTTGCTATATAAGTCTTTTTTGGTTATGCACCAGTTCAGACTAGATTGCTGTTCAGTCAGTTTTCCTATATTTAATAAAAAAAATAAAACCTACACATATTTGGTATCGCCGCGTTCAGAATCGCCCGATCTATCAATAAAAAAAAGCATTCACCTGATCGCTAAACGGCATAGCGAAAAAAAAATCGAAAAGCGAGAATTATGTTTTTTTGGACGCCGCGACATTGCATTAAAATGCAATAACGGGCGATGAAAAGAACGTATCTGCACAAAAGTGGTATCAATAAAAACGTCAGCTTGGAATGCAAAAAATAAGCCCTCTAATGGCGCAATTTTTTTTTTTTTTTAGTAAAGTTTGGAATTTTTTTTCACCACTTAGATAAAACGGAACCTAGTCATGTTTGGTATTATTATCTTCATTTAATTTGTCTTAAATGAAAAAACACAAAAGAGAATGAAGCAAAAAGCAAAACATTGATCATTTCACACAAAACTCCAAAAATGGGCCAGACAAAAGTATTGGCACCCTCAGCCTAATACTTGGTCAAAATAACCAATAGCCAAAATAACTGCGACCAACCGCTTCCGGTAACCATCAATGAGTTTCTTACAATGCTCTGCTGGAATTTTAGACCATTCTTCTTTGGCAAACTGCTCCAGGTCCCTGATATTTGAAGGGTGCCTTCTCCAAACTGCCATTTTTAGATCTCTCCACAGGTGTTCTATGGGACTCAGGTCTGGACTCATTGCTGGCCACCTTAGAAGTCTCCAGTGCTTTCTCTCAAACCATTTTCTAGTGCTTTTTGAAGTGTGTTTTGGGTCATTGTCCTGCTGGAAGACCCATGACCTCTGAGGCAGACCCAGCTTTCTCACACTGGGCTCTACATTATGCTGCAAAATTTGTTGTTAGTCTTCAGACTTCATAATGCCATGCACACGGTCAAGCAGTCCAGTGCCAGAGGCAGCAAAGCAACCCCAAAACATCAGGGAACCTCCACCATGTTTGACTTTAGGCACCGTGTTCTTTTCTTTGAATGCCTCTTTTTTTCTCCTGTAAACTCTATGTTGATGCCTTTGCCCAAAAAGCTCTACTTTTGTCTCATCTGACCAGAGAACATTCTTCCAAAACGTTTTAGGCTTTTCAGGTAAGTTTTGGCAAACTCCAGCCTGGCTTTTTTATGTCTCGGGGTACGAAGTGGGGTCTTCCTGGGTCTCCCACCATACAGTCCCTTTTCATTCAGACGCCGAAGGATAGTATGGGTTGACACTGTTGTACCCTCAGACTAAAGGGCAGCTTGAACTTGTTTGGATGTTAGTCGAGGTTCTTTATCCAACATCCGCACAATATTGTGCTGAAATCTCTTGTCAATTTTTCTTTTCCGTCCACATCTAGGGAGGTTAGCCACAGTGCCATGGCCTTTAAAGTTCTAGATGACACTGCGCACGGTAGACACAGGAACATTCAGGTTTTTGGAGATGGACTTGTAGCCTTGAGATTGCTCATGCTTCCTCACAATTTGGTTTCTCAAGTCCTCAGACAGTTCTTTGTTCTTCTTTCTTTTCTCCATGCTCAATGTGGTACACACAAGGACACAGGACAGAGGTTGAGTCAACTTTAATCCATGTCAACTGGCTGCAAGTGTGATTTAGTTATTGCCAACACCTGTTAGGTGCCACAGGTAAGTTACAGGTGCTGTTAATTACACAAATTAGAGAAGCATCACATGATTTTTCAAACGGTGCCAATACTTTTGACCACCCCCTTTTTATGTTTGGTGTGGAATTATATCCAATTTGGCTTTAGGACAATTCTTTTTGTGTTTTTTCATTTAAGACAAATTAAACGAAGATTATAATAACAAAGAATTTGTGTTTGCAATCATTTTCAGGAAGAAACTGAATATTATCTGACAGAATTGCAGCAGTTCAGACTAGATTGCTGTTCAGTCAGTTTTCCTATATTTACTATGTACTATTTTTTCTGACTTGAACGCCTCGCCCTTCACCATGCTGTGATTTTAAATTACATCCAAACACAGTTGGTTCTGAGCTTCCTATATAAGTAGGCTTTACCATGTTATTAGCCAGAGGTAAGTGTTCACACTAGGCAGACAGGTCAGGTACCAATCCGATCTGAGATTACCTTGGCGTTTGGTGGATGGGCTCACAATTTTTGGCCAAATTTTGTGCTAAGCATCTCATGTGTTTTTTCATAGATTTCACAAGCCATTATGCTATTCACATATCATGTATCGCACATTTCCCTGCTTTAGTACAGTAAAATTGAGTGCAGCCATTGATCTATTTGCTATATAAGTCTTTTTGGTTATGCACCAGTTCAGACTAGATTGCTGTTCAGTCAGTTTTCCTATATTTAATAAAAAAAATAAAACCTACACATATTTGGTATCGCCGCGTTCAGAATCGCCCGATTTATCAATAAAAAAAAAGCATTCACCTGATCGCTAAACGGCATAGCGAAAAAAAAATCGAAAAGCGAGAATTATGTTTTTTTTGGACGCCGCGACATTGCATTAAAATGCAATAACGGGCGATGAAAAGAACGCATCTGCACAAAAGTGGTATCAATAAAAACGTCAGCTTGGAATGCAAAAAATAAGCCCTCTAATGGCGCAATTTTTTTTTTTTTTTAGTAAAGTTTGGAATTTTTTTTCACCATTTAGATAAAACGTAACCTAGTCATGTTTGGTGTCTACGGACTCGTAATGACCTGGATACTCATAATATCAGGTCAATTTTAGCATTTAGTGAACCTAGCAAATAAGCCAAATAAAAAACAAGTGTGGGATTGCACTTTTTTTGCAATTTCACCGCACTTGGAATTTTTTTCCCGTTTTCTAGTACCCAACATGCTAAAACCAATGATGTTGTTCAAAAATACAACTCGTTCCACAAAAAATAAGCCCTCACATGGCCATATTAATGGAAAAATAAAAAAGTTATGGCTCTGGGAAGATGGGGAGCGAAAAATGAACATGGAAAAATGGAAAATCCCACGGTCATGAAGGGGTTAATGTTGATAACCTATCCTTAGCTGCACAGACCTGTCAACTGTGGTGTCCGCAGCCGGGTACTGCTTTTCAAATCAATAGGAATCGGATGTGCAGTACCCGGCCACGGCAACTATTCCATCAGTGTACAGGTCTGTAGCTGAGCAGTTCCATCCGCCGCCAACACCTGATCGGCAGGGGTGCCGGGTGTCGCTTCCCAACCCATCAGACAACTCCTTTAGTACTTTAGTAGTGGTGGCAGATATGGTGGCCTTACCTCCCATCCTTTTGATTGTGCTGCTAGAGGCGATTGGGATGACTGTTGCTGTGATCGCTATAATCATGGAATTGAATGGATTAAACTCGCAGGAAGCAGTAAAACAAAATGTGTTACAGAAGTTGTGCTTTATACAGCTTTTGTCAGGACTTACTAGGAGTTGGAGTAAGTAAAGACTCAGACTCTTTCACTATTGTTCCTCATCTAGGAAAATTTTCTTAGTGTCTTTCATTTTCCCTGTGCAATTAGCTGCTAGAGGAAACACAGACACTTTTCTAATAAAATATACTGTACATGGGGCTAATGTAATAAGTGACATATTATTATGTTTATCAGGACGGGTTAAGATGAGCAAGTGAAAAATTGTGCAATTTTCAATTTGAAAAACATTAACAATTTTCTTCTATAAATTTTATTCCATCTGTATGTCATCCATACATCCATTATTTACATCCATATAACTGGTGGAGAAAGCTATAACTTGATGGACCTAAGTCTTGTTTCAAGCTATGGAATTATGTATTCCATGCGTGAGGCCATCCATGTGTCATCAATATACTGTATCTGTTCTTTACATCTGTATGACATCCATTTTTATACATCAACAATTTAAAAAATGCAAAATGACCAAATATAGTTTCTTATCTTAATGATTGCAATGTGGTCATAGAAAACTGATGCAATACAGGTGATCCATATGGAATCCATTTTTAATTGCACACCCATAAGTTTAAATGGGCAAATTTCATCCAAAAAATGAAGAAAATGGTGCATGCTGCAAAAACTCTCATCCGAACAGCAAGATGCTGTAAAATACACTGTACCTGGCCTCAAGGTGTGAAACTTTCCCTCACTTAGCTGAGTATCTTTTTCCTGCTCTTATCGTACCTTCTTGTCACATCTGTAAGACTTGACCTTTCCAGTTGCAATAAATATAATTCTGAGTTTCATGCAACATGAAGTTTGTCAAATAAACAAGTAATTTTCTTATTTTCCTCAATCAGCTTCCTGTACCGAGATGTGTATGACCTTTAAATATTCAGACAGATGTCTCCATAAATGTTATTCCAGATTACATACAGACAACTAGGAGGTACGTCAAGATCTGTCATTTACTATCTAGGAAATATACCTGAAACAGAAGTAAAGCTTTGGGTCAGAGGGAGAAGAGGCGCTAGCTCCGTAAGAGAAATGTGCCGGTATTTATGTGTTTCGTATATACAATTTAACCATCTCCAAACTCTTGAAGGGCCTATGTACCTGAGGGGGTAAAGAGGAAGTGAGGGCATAACGTTTCTTGCCCAAACAAAAAACCTATTGTAATAATAAAATAATAATAATAATTTTATTTATATAGCGCCAACATATTCCGCAGCGCTTTACAAATTATAGAGGGGACTTGTACAGACAATAGACATTACAGCATAACAGAAATACAGTTCAAAACAGATACCAGGAGGAGTGAGGGCCCTGCTCGCAAGCTTACAAACTATGGGGAAAAGGGGAGACACGAGAGGTGGATTGTAAGGATATATTTGAAATTAGACTGAATATCCAGAATTGGTGCAAATGTTTTTTTACCAGTTCAGAATTGATGTGTGTTAGGTGTCGAGTTCCCGCCTCTGCACAGGGGGAATCTCGAACCATCTCTGCTGCGGTCTACCATTCTTCTTCAGCTGCAGTGGAGTCTGCTCAGCGGAGACGTCAGTCCCAGCATCTTGCTCAGTCTGACTCTGTGCATAGGGTTACTGCTGCTTTTCCTGCTTCTGTCATTAAAGCCAGTGCTGGGCAGCGGCGAGCAGACGCTTTTGGGACTAAGTCCTGCTTTTTTCCTTCTGAGCATGCCCAGGGTGAGATCTCCCATTGGAGATCGAGGGTCACATGCTCAGATGCTGCAGCGGTTCTCATTGGTCCTCCAGGAAGGTCCTGAAGGTGCTAAACTTCTGTGGTAGCTTCCCAGTATATATAATAAGCTATATAAGCTTCGCATGACCGCACGGCCATGCGCTAGTGTACAATTGTAATCGTGTGTGTGTTGATGAGTGCAAGTCGTTCCTTAAAAAACCCATCCCTTGTGTATGACTGTTCGCGTAAGGTGTATGGCTGCAATCTAGCGCCCGGCTGAACTCACAGCGTTAACACACGAAACAGCGCCTACTGCTGTGACCGCCAGTATGGCGCCACGCACCATTAGAGCGCTTCTTTAACCCAAGTCAGGGTGGTTAGTGGCGTCCGCCAGTACGGCATAGCTCGCACTCTCGTGCTAATTAATTATTAGTTTTGTTACGTGCGGTACTGCGGCCCTGTGACGCAACAGGGTTCGCTTCCTTCACACAGGGTGAAGTTAACCCATGTGTATATTCACATTGTACCACCATATAGTCCGTCATTACTTGGCAGCAGGTTCCATCTCTGCACGGTGGACCCTGGGCTGCGAACGCACCTTATTCTATCTTATTATTTGGTGCGTTCCGCTAGCACTAACATTGTGTTTGTGAAGCCCTCAAATAATTTGATCACAATCGTCCTCCTCTGGTTTCCAGACTGCTCCGTAGGTCTCTCTGCATTGGGGGTGGGTGGGGTGATGTGACTACACACGGTGTTGTCTCGCGTATGGAAGTGGTGATTGATGTGGGAACACGGAACGTAGTGCATCCCACTGGTTTGGTCGCCCAGGAGACATGGGACGCTGTGTCTCCCAGTTGCCAGGCAATGCAGGATGCTGCCTTGTCTGGTGTTAGGAAAAGGTGGGAATTTGGGTACCTTGCTGTTCAGGTGAGCATGGCTGGGAGGAATGCATCACCTAATTGTTGTCCTTGGATTAGGGCTGGCTATACAAGGCCTACTTCTAATCCAGTTCAATGCTGTTTATTCAGTTCCTTTGCGTAGTGGTGTGGTGAGTGCTTCCTGGTTGAGCTCTGGTTGATTCTCTGTAGTTGCCAACGGTTGTTATTGGTTCTTCTTTATTAGCTATTGTCCCGAGGTTTCCTTTTGGGCTTTTTTCTAGCTTTGGATTTACTCTTGTACCTGACTCCATCTTATCCTGTGACATCAGTTTGAGAAGCGCTCTGTAAAGCCCCCATCACCTTCGGGAGTGTATGAAGAATATCCCAGCCATTAAGGGTACGTTCCCACGGTCAGTAAATGACGCGGGTTGGACACTGCATACATCTGCAACGTCCAACCTGCAGCAGCCAGATGTTACAACATAGTGAATGGGATTTCAAGAAATCCCATGCGCACTATGTGTGCATCGGCGCCCGTGGCTTGCCTTCGGAGACTGACATGCGGTGCGTCTTTCCAGACCACAGCATGTCTATTTATCTTGTGGAGACGCGAGTCTCTGCAAAATAAATATCACCCGTAGAATGTATTGGATGCAGTGATTCCGCACGGTTCAATGAACACATGCGGAATCACCTGCGTTCAAAAGCCGGCAGCACTTTGGACGCAGTGAATATGTGCTGTGTCCAAAGCGCTGCCTAATACTGAACATATGCACATACCCTAAGGAGTTGCCTTAGCAGTGGTGGCATGAGCAAAATGCGTCTGTGACAAGTGTTCTTAACAAAACAAATACACAGACGTATTGCTGACGTGGATAGCGCTACTGCGGTTATCATTTCTGTGGCTTTTAAACAGTTCCGTAATCTGCACCACAGGGATGTTTCCACAAGGCGTGACTGCCGACACATGTTGGTCCTTTCACATCCGTGGCCTCTCTTATCTACATGCTTTTTTAATCCAAGAAATAAATGTGAAGTTTTAACAAAGAAAAGGACTTTCGCTGTAAATTCTTTTTTCCATTATAATCTGTTATTTTTAAGGGCATCGTGTCAGGATGTGCTGCAGAAGACTGGAGAAGATAAAAGTCTGCAGAGAATAGCTGAGGGTGTGAAAAGGTATTGTGGCATCTTGATAAGATGGAGACTAAAGGTACGTTCACACTGACCAACTTAACAACGATATCGCTAGCGATCCGTGAAGTTGCAGCGTCCCGGATAGCGATATCGTTGTGTTTGACACGCAGCAGCGATCTGGATCCTGCTGTGACATTGTTGGTCGGAGCAGAAAGTCCAGAACTTTATTTCGTCGCGTGTGACACCGATTCAGCGATGTCTTCACTGGTAACCAGGGTAAATATCAGGTTACTAAGCGCAGGGCCACGCTTAGTAACCCGATGTTTACCCTGGTTACCAGTGTAAATGTAAAAAAAAAAAAAACACTACATACTTACATTCCGGTGTCTGTGGCGTCACCCGGCGTTCTGCAGTCCTGCACTGTGTCAGCGCACAGCGGTGACATCACCGCTCTGCTTTACGGCCGGCGCTTACAGTGCAGGGAAGCAGAACGCCGGGGGACGCCACAGACACCGGAATGTAAGTATGTAGTGTTTGGTTTTTTTACATTTACCACTGGTAACCAGGGTAAACATCGGGTTACTAAGCACGGCCCTGCGCTTAGTAACCCGATGTTTACCCTGGTTACCAGGGGACTTCGCATAGTTGGTCGCTGGAGAGCTGTCTGTGTGACAGCTCTCCAGTGACCCTACAGCGACGCTGCAGCGATCGGCATCGTTGTCTTGATCGCTGCAGCGTCGCTAAATGTGACGGTACCTTAAAGGTACCTTCACACTGAGCAACTTTACAATGAGAACGACAACGATCTGTGACGTTGCAGCGTCCTGGATAGCGATCTCGTTGTGTTTGACACGCAGCAGCGATCAGGATCCCGCTGTGACATTGCTGGTCGTAGCTAGAAGTCCGGAACTTTATTTGGTCGTCAGGTCGGCGTGAGAATGCAGAGAGTGAAGGACCTTCGATGATGTCACGGTCACGTGAGTGGTCAGGTGACCGGTCACCTGACCGCGACGTCATTGAAGGTCCTTCACTCTCTGCACTCTTAGGAACGGAGGCAGACGCTTGCAGCGGTGACAGCCAGGGTTCGTCACAGGGGTGAGTATATCCATATTTTTTATATTTATTCTTTATTTTTTACATGTTTCCTCTCCTTCAGACCCTGGGAACCATCCAGGAAATCTTGCGATACTTGTGTCCCATTGACTTGCATTGGTATCGGGTATCGGTATCGGCGATATCCGATATTTTTGGGATATCGGCCGATCCCATCCGATACCGATACCTTTGAGTATCGGAAGGTATCGCTCAACACTATTTGTGATACTGATTAATTCTCATAAATACTGTGGTTCCTGTATGGTCTGCAGTCTGATGATGACTGGTAACAACTTCCAGTATCTCCTTACCATTGTTAAGAACATTCTGGGAGTTGTAGGTTCATGCAATAATAAGGTATATGGGGTTGACCTGACATTACTATTGATGTACCATGTAGTGATGAGCTCAAGTGCTCTTTACTCGAGTTTGCTAAGGGTGCTTGGCTATGCACTGAGCATCGCGGGTGCTCGAATTACATGTATGCTTCCCCGCCTGACAGACACAGTCAGTCCCCAAATGTTTTGCGGCTGTCTAACAGCAGTGAAACATGCTTACGCAGGGACGCAAACGTGTCCCCGAGCACCCGTGATACTTGGTGCATACCCGAGCATCCTTGATAAACCTGAATAATGAACACTTGTGCGTGTTTCTACGTTTATGTCTGTGTATCTGGAATTAAATATTTTTGCAAGATGCGTGTATGTAATATTGCATTGTGGTGTGTAGAAACATCCATATTCTTGGGGCACATTTACTAAATCTATGAAGGCTTTTCGCATGTGTGTGGGAATTCCATTTGTCTTTCCACATTTAGAAATAAACAAGTGTAATTTGCTAACCTTGACATAACTGTCCTCTTAGGATGTGCTTTTATGGAGCAGGTTCAGGAGCTGAGCCTGCTCCATACTGGGCAGATGTTGGATGTGATATATAGCTGGCATCTGCCTGTAACAGCAGTGAACAGAGCTCACCTTGATTGACGCAGTTTTAAGTATTTAAATGCATGGTGGCCGGTGCATGCACTCACCTGCTCACTTTTGATGCACTTGTGGGTTGCTGATGGGTTGTCAAATGTTGCTGCTATGTTAGATGCTCAATGAAGTCCAGCCTGAGGTTGGGCTCTTTGGGAGATGTCACAATCAAGGTGCTGGGACATTATTACAGCACACTCACCTTGTAGTTAGCGGTGACGATAATGCCTCCCTCCTTGCACCGACCCTATGAAAGGAAGCAACTGACGGCAGGGAGAATGAAACTTAATTTTCTCCCTGTAGCCAATGCTTTTCCATTAAGCTGTCTAACCAGGCTTTAAACCCTATTTACCTGCAGATGAATAGCGTTTCTTAAGGTGACAAGTTATCCTTAAAGGCATTCTGTCAGTACAGAATGACTCTTCAAACTAAGTCCCGCCACTTGGCGCTGCAAGGCGGGGTTAATAATTTAAATTCACCTTCCTACCTGCTTCTTTTCCATCTTTCTCCACCCCACTTTACTTTGATTAACAGCTATGGCTTCATAGAGCCTAAGAAGGATGGAGAAGGAAAAGAAGCAGGTGGGAAGGTATATTTAAATGTTTGGCTGCCGTGCTGTTTTGAGCGCTTGTGCTTGGTTTGAATAGTCATTCTGTGCTGATAGAGTACCTGTAAAGTGGTGTCCAATACACTTGAAGAATTTCACTTTGACTCATAACATTGTATATAATTAGTGATGAGCGAGTGTACTCGTTGCTCTGGTTTTCCAGAGTACGCTCGGGTAGTCTCCGAGTATTTGTTGGTGTTCGGACATTTAGTTTTCATCACTGTAGCTGAATGATTTACAGCTACTAGCCAGCTTGATACATGTGGGGATTCCCTAGCCACCAGGCAACCCCCACATGTACTCAGGCTGGCTAGTAGCTGTAAATCATTCAGCTGCGGCGATGAAAACTAAATCTTCGAACACTAACAAATACTCAGAGACCACCAAAGCGTGCTTAGGAAAACCCGAACAACGAGTACACTCACTCATCACTATAAATAATGCATCCAGCATTATATAATATTATACAGTATATCAGAGTAATGACCACGATCCTCCTCCCGGGTGGGTCCACTGTTGGATACAAGCAGAATCCTGCAGTGGACTCACTCGTGTGAAACTACTCTAAAGATGTTAAAGGGAATCTGTCACTGATTTTATGGTATCCTAACTCAGGGTAACAAACTAGTGACTGATCCCCATAGCAAAATGCTGGATCACTTTGTTGTGCCAAAATCTTCTATATGACAGCTCCCGCAGATAATTATGAGTCCTCAATATTCATGAGTTCCTGACTTTCTTCTCCCCCTGCCTGGTGTAGAGAAAGCCAGTAGATCACAAACATCAGAACTCATCATTCACTGCTGACAGGAACTTATTTTCCTAATGAAGTACATTAGAAATATGTTTAGCATCCCTGTTCTTACATTATATAAAAATGAACAAGTAATAAAACGGTTTATGGTAGCTATAGTGTGGGCACCTAGAGTCAATTCCACTGGTGGGCCTTAGACTCCCCAGTCGAACCTTGATTGCAAATGACAGCTCAGCTGTCCATTCTGGCCCAGCCTGTGGGGTTTCCTTCAGGTGTCACTTGCTCATGGTAATTACCTGTCTATTTAGCTGTCTATGAATAGTTAGACCATTACCAGTTGTAGCCTTCTCAGTGGTGTTTTAGCTTTGTGCTCTGTGTTCCGATACTCTGATCTTTGATGCCAGACCTTGGATTTGCCTTTTAACTACTAATTTGTATTACACCTTTTGCTTTTGACGTCCTTTATCTTAGTCACCTGGCCCAGACTTTGCCTCTGACTATCCGTTTGTCTTCTTATCCCATTTTATTTAATGCAACCTCCTGGCACTTGACCTCAGACTCCTTGACTTTTTCATCTCACGGTTTGTCCATGAGAAGTGACTCAGCATCACAAATGGCTTCCTGGTCACTTTACGTTTGATTCTTTTCAGATCTTTGGCCGTTAACAGTCACCTTTTTTTCTCAACACGTTTTTTTGCCACCCTGTTGATTATTTGCAACAAAACATTTTTAGCGATTCTGTGATCGCACATAAATATCTTAGCAATTTCAAGAGTGCTGCATCACTTTCTAATACTTGTAATAATTTTTTTTTACTTTAGATTCAGTTAAATCTCCTCTTTTGGTCTATTTTACCTGACGTAAACGAGCTGCCAAATAATTCTGCACACCTAATAAAGGGTGTTGTAACCTTAGGCTTCACTCTCCTTCATCACACAAATACGCATCACCTGCTCTGGATTCATGTTTACACGGTTTGGAGTTGGAAAATCTGCATAAAAATGATGAATGTTGTCAAAATATTCATATGCTTGATAATTATGCACACAGTGTAGTAAACGGGTTATTTACAAGTTTATAGCAGCGCATAATTTTGTACAATCTGTTGTCTGACACTATAACTTCATGCATTCAATGGGCTTTCCAATTCTGCAATCTTTGCACATAGTCTTTGTGTATGACTCCCGTTCCCAATGGATATGGGTGCCAAATTCCATTGCAGACCTCCAACTCACAACGTCTCAAAACGAAAAGAGGTATTAAAGGTGCTTTAATGACAGAAATGTGTCAGTTATTTCCATCATGTGAAGGATTAGTTTTAACATATAATATGATAATTCAATAATAGATATTTATTTTAGGAATTTAGATGTGTCATCTTTCCCTCTTTTCATGTTGCCAAAATATAACTGTATATTATTAAATACTAGAAATAGGCCTGATGCTATCGCATCGGGAGTGCGGTGAAATTTGCAGGTGCAGTAACAGCCGCGTCGTTACCATGCATGTGCGGGTAGAGCTCGCAGTTGTGGCTGTTACTGCGCATACGCGGGAATACTGGTGACGTGAATGTCACTTGCGCAGGCGCAGCTCGTTGCCTTGTGGCCACAAACTGTGCCTGCGCAAGTGACACTGCCATGGTGCCTTATGGGATTCGGGGACAGCGGCTGGAAGTCCCAACTGGCAATTATATATGTAGACTAGAAATAGGCCCGATGCTATCGCATCAGGAGTGCGGTGATATTCGCAGGCGCAGTAACAGCCACGTTGTTACTTGCAGCCACGAACTGCGCCTGCGCAAGTGACATACAAGTCACCATTATTCCCACACATGCATAGTAATGACGTGGCTGTTTCTGCGCCTGCGTGGGAATAGCGGAGATGTATATGTCACTTGTGCAGGTGCAGTTTGTGGCCTTGTGGCCACGAACTGCGCCTGCGTAAGTGACACTGCCTCGGTGCCTTATGGGATTCGGGGACAACGGCCGGAAGTCCCAACTGGCAATTATATATAGATATCTATATTAGACCTAATGAAGTTGGTGTACTTACTTCAACATCCATGCCAGAATGGCTGCATAATACTGCTTAAGGTTGTTCTGCTTAGGTGACCATATGAGCCCCACTAAAGAAGGCAGAAAAACATTCAAGAAGGTTTATACAGCCATTCTGTAAATGATATTCAAGTAGAGACACCAGCCCCATCAGGTTTGGAGCTATTTAATAATACATGCAGTTTATATTGTGAAATCTGATGACAGATCCACTTTGTGTTTGACCCACATTGCCCAGGCTGTGCACCATAGGACTTTAGAGACAAGCCCATTAGGATTTAGAATGTTTTTAGTAAAAAAAGCCTTGTGGAATGTTATAGTTCAGAGTGCCGAAACCAAGGAGGAAAATCCATCCTGTGATGCTTGCGCTGAATGTACTCAGCCAATTTTATTCGTGTTGTGTTCTCTAAGCATCTACCGTGTTAAATAACATGGCTTCAGACAATCTTTTTGATTGATAAAATCCTCAGCTTGATGACGTTTGATGAAGGATCTGTGGCATGTCATACTTTACTCTCTCCTTGGCATGCGCTTATGTGTACATTTGCTGTTGTGGTGATCAGATGATATGATTCGACCTTCAGTTTTCCTGATCTTCCCTTGAAATGAGAAAAACATGTGTGAGACCACCAGCGTGTTACTTAATATTCAGTTCCTTAAACTTTACCAGGGATCTCACATGATGGAATATAGATGAAACTTTTGAAAAATGTTTGCAAAACAAACATAGTAATGAAGCAAACATCATTCAAATATACAATGCAACTTCTGAAAATAAACTCTGCTCTTCTAAATGAATGCAGTTATGTTCTTATTTTTTTACGTGTTGCCTTTTCTACATTGCAGTTTGAATGAGCAAAATTGACTTGGCAGGAAAGGAGCAATTCCTACATGAGTCTACAATGACATGTCCACTAGCCTGGTCTCATCTGGTATCCCACATATCCATTAAAAGTGACCCTTCACTCTGAAACTGAAAAGTCATCATTCCTGATGACCTCCACTAGCCTCCCATTGTCTCCTTTGCTCAAATTGGCGTTCTTCTCCTCCTACTTCCAAGGTGGCCACCATGGTAGCATAGGGGTGCAAAGTGAAATCAAAATCACACTTCCCCTGTCCTTTCTGTGCTGTGGGAGTGGAAAGGCAGGGATGACCAGTGAGCTCCCCATGTCACGGCAGTGACCATCATGGAAGCAAGAGGAAAGGAACACTGATCTGAACTGAGGGGTCAGGGGGTGGCAAATAGAGGACACCAGCAAAGTAATGTTGATCTTTTAACTTTTCTTATACAGCTAATCGGATACTGTTTGGAGGTCAATATATGTGCTTGCTCACTTCAAAAAGGGATCACTTATTAGTGAGAAAATTACTCGCAATGAAAACTGGAGAATCCAGCCTCCTTGGAGCAATGCCACCATCATGAAAGAACCAAAGAAACGCTCATAGTTAGAGGAATGATTAGCAAAAAAGGGAATAAAACTATGCTGCACAGCTGGAAGCTCCTCTCTGTTGTGCAGATTCTGTACCTCTCCTGCTCCTACGTAGGGGGCATAGAGTCGCAAAGATGGTCTCCTGTAGTACTGAGATCCAGCAGTACTCATCCAGCCCCACATATGGACATTGCCATGTCTCACTGCAGGCGCTATGCAGTTTTCTAGTTTTCTTAATTCATGCTTCTAATTTTTTAACTGAATCGGCTGCACATACAGTAGCATATACAACCATGGTATTAGCAATCATTATTGACCCCAACATTATTTGCCCACCTGTGTAAACAGGTCAATAAATGAGCACTGAATAACTTGAGTATAGTGGATCGGCACTTGCTAAAGGGAACCTGTCATGTGAAAAAATGCAGATATGAGGACAATCTGCAGGTTAATAGCATTTTGACGTTGTGTGGCCAATGTACTGAAAGCCTGGCTACAGGAAGGATATTAATTTTATTCTTCCCAGCTGTCTCCAGCTTTCAGTCATAGAGGCCAGTGCTGCTATAACCTCTCCCTGACACTGACTGACATCCGGATCAGCAGTGCATCAGTACTGAGCCAGCTGTAAATCAGTGCCAGGGAGTGGTTACAGCAACCACTCACTTTGTATTGAGAGGCAATTGAAGCTGCGCCGACTGGTCCTCTATGACTGAAAGCTACCAGGATAAAAAAAGTTAATTTCCTGCCGGCATCCGGGCTCTCAGAACAACGGCCGCACAGCGTCTGAACTCTATTAACCTGCAAATAATCAGTAGGATGGGTTAATGAAAAAAAGTTTTCTGAACAATCAGCACATTATGCCATGCACGATAGTTGTATGAAAATATCAGACATGTCCAATCGATTTTTCAACTACGATAATTCATCACTCAAAAGTTGATCGCTCACCAACTAAAAACCAATCAATGAACGATTGATTTTTGTCAAAATCGTCTTTTTATTACGACTTTGGTGTAAAGTCTATATTAATGCAAAACAGGTTGCATCACTCAGTAATGCAAGCAGATTTAACTACAATTTTTTTTTCACTGGACGACCGCTCTAGGGGGCTTTCTGGTTTTATGTAAATATCCTGATTCTGATTGCTTCCAGTCTGCGGGTCTGGACCCCCAGCTGATGCATTGTTGAGAGATTTGCACTTCTGCTGGTGTCGTTAGCTCGCGGAGCATTGTCTAGACTGGCTACAACTCTATCTACTTCCTACCTGACATGTACCAGTTGCCTGCCTCTAAAGGTAACCAAGAATGTTCTTATTCACCAATAAAGTAAAATTTTGAGAAATTGAAATACACTAACATAATTAGCCAGTTGTAGGTCTTTCCATTCATTCACTACCTTTGCGTTATCGACATTGAACTGGAAACCTCTTTTAATAAAAGTAATGGTTAACCAAAATTTATGCCACCCATAAAGAAATGTAGGACGCACTATGCTGTAACTCGATAATATAAAATATTTTCTTGACAGAGCAGAGCCAGATACAATTAGGAGATGATGTTGGGAGAAGCCAGATGCAGTTAATCATACGCAGCAAATCAAGACCGGCTCATGTCAAGAGAAAGACAAGGCAGAAATGTAAATACTTAGTAACACTGAGTGAGTGGGAATTACACAATGGCCCACGTCCATCCACATTATTCATCATTTTCTAAGCACTTCTTCAGGTTCTGCTCAAGAAATATTTGAGTTTATTTTTTCACTGTGATAAAAACAACGGGTTTGAATTTTTTATAGATGCTGGGCATATATTGTTTAATTAAGTGAACATTAGACAGAAATGAAACAAGATAAGAATTACTAGCAAACACCAAGATTCCCATTAATACGGTAAATCCTTCCTTTTTCTTCACCAGTAGAATGTATAAAAGATTACTGACGAATTGTGAGCAATCGGAGACATTGTCATTTAAAAATATCATAGGGTATTTCCTTTACCCTCCGATATTAAAATCTGACATTTCATGTGGAAATTACCTATTAAATACCTTATTCAATTGAATCTGAGATTGTGCATGTTAGGTGTTAAGTTCCTGCCGCGGCACAGGGGGAATCTCAAGCCATGTCCACTGCGGTCTCCCATTCTCCTCCAGCCGCATTGGAACCTGCTCAGCAGAGATGTCGATCCCAGCATCTGGCTCAAGCTGATACTGTGCACTTGGGCACTGCTACCTTTCCAGGCTCTGCCTTTGTAGCCAGCACTGTTCAGCAGCGAGCAGGCGTTTCACAGGCTAAGTCCTGCTTTTCCCACACTGAGCATGCCCATGGGACGACCTCCCATTGGAGATTGGGGGGTCACATGCTCAGGTCCTGTTGCTGCTCCTATTGGACCATTAGGAAGGTCCTGGAGCGCTACTGCTATAAAAGGTTCACATGGCCGCTCAGCCATGCACTAGTGTAAACTTATTAACTTGTGTGTGTGTATGAATGCCTGTTGATGGATGAAAGCTCTGAATAATTCCCATCCCTAGTGTTGTTGCCTGCTCGCGAATGGTAGAGCTATCTAGCGCCCGACAGTGCTATCCTGCACAATTGCAAAAGTTGCTGAATTCAGCTAGCACCATTCAGCGACCACCAGAGCGGCACTGTGCACAGATAGTGCGCTTTCCTGGCCCTGTTTAGGGTGGTTAGTGGTGTCCACCAGAGCGGCGCTGTACACACTCTTGTGCAGTAAATATTTACCTTAGTTTCCCTGGCACCGCAAGAGATCTAGAGGGACTCTTTCCCGAATCTTGGGATAGAGTTCTGTGTTGCCTTGCTTGCGCTCTCTGTGCGGTATCGCGGCCCTGTGATGCAACAGGGTTCGCTTCCTTCATACCGAGTGAAGCAAACCCATGTGTGTACTCATATTATACCACCATATAGTCCGTCATTACCAAGCAGCAGGTGTCTTAGCTGCACGGTGGACCCCGGACCGCGAACGCACCTTATATCATCTCCAATTATTATTTGGTGCGTTCCGCCAGTCCAACACATTACACTAGCGCCAGGGTCTGGCTTGTAATGGTGGACGAACAGCGTCTACTGTCATGATCCCAATGGCAGGGGATCACTAAAGGACAAGCACAGATACAAACAAGCTCTAGGGCGATGGAACCTGAGCTGACCGCGACCCTGAACCTAACACACAAATAAAAGTAGCCGGGGAACGTGCCTACGATGATCCTAGACGTCTCGCTCCAGCCGAAGATCTAACTTCCCCTATTAGAAGAAACACAGACCTCTCTTGCCTCCAGAGAAATCCCCCACAGAAATAGCAGCCCCCCACATATAATGACGGTGAAATGAGAGGAAAGCACATACGCAGTATGAAAACAGTTTCAGCAAAATGAGGCCCGCTAAAGCTAGATAGCAGAGGATACAAAAGTGAACTGCGCGGTCAGCGAAAAACCCTTCAAAAACCCATCCTGAAATTACTTGAACTCATGTGCCAACTCATGGTACATGAGGAGCAATTTCAGCCCACTAGAGCAACCAGCAGCAAGAATCACATATCTGCAGGCTGGACTAAAAACCAAATAAAGCAAAACACCAAAACAGGAAAATCCAAACTTAGCTTGACCAGAAGGTTCTAGGAGCAGGGAGCAGAGGTAACAAGACACACTGGATACATTGATAACCGGCGAGGAAATGCCAGCAAAGCCAGGTTAAATAGGAAACTCCCATATGCTGATGGAACAGGTGGAACCCAGAAACCCAGGAAAGACAAGTCACCCAGTACCATCAGTAACCACCAGAGGGAGCCCAAAAACAGAACTCACAACAGTCTACACCGGTACATCTAGCAGCTGGAAGGTAGATTGGCGGCACTTGAGCATACAACCTCGGCTGTGGATGTTACCACGGTCGCTTTTCAGGCTGCTAGCGTAGCTGCAGCCAATTTGTCCACTGCCACCCCTACTCTGACCTTATCCCATCTCCCGCTACCTGACAAGTTTACTGGTGATGGTAAGCTGTGTCGGGGATTCGTGAGTCAGTGTGCCATACACCTTGAGCTCCTGGCTGCATGTTTTCCCACGGAGCGGGCGAAGGTGGGATTTATTGTATCCCTGTTGTCGGGCCGGGCGTTGGAGTGGGCAACGCCGCTGTGGGAGCATGATGATCATGTGGTGCAGAGTGCTCCAAGGTTTCTGGACTCTCTGAGACAGGTCTTTTTGGGACCTTGTGTCACCCATGATTCGGCCCTCCAACTGCAGGCTTTGACACAGGGTTCATCCATGGTCAGTCATTTTTCCATTCACTTCCTGTTACGTGTTGAGTTCCCACTACTGCACAGGGGGAATCTCGAACCATGTCTGCTGCAGTCTCCCATTCTCCTTCAGCTGCAGTGGAGCCTGCTCGGCAGAGACGTCGGTCCCAGCATCTGGCTCAAGCAGATACTGTGTGTTTGGTTACAGCTGCCATTCCAGGCTCAGCTTTAGTAATCAGCATTGATCAGAGGCGAGCAGACGTTCCAGGGATGAAGTCCTGCTTTTCTTCTACTGAGTATGCCCACGGGACGACCTCTCAAATTGAGATCTTGGCACAGAGATCTCATCTCCGGAGATCTCAATTGAGCATTCGCAGCCTCTGATGCCAATTTTCCCGGACATTAGAAAGTATGGAAGGTGTGGGGCTCCACGATGTCACAAAATGTCGACGGAACCCACACACCACTGAACATCTCATTATACCAGTCTGTGGCCCGCAGCCATGACCCGGCTCCTGCTGCCATCGAACACCCCGTCCTACCAGCCTGGAGCCCAAAGCATCTCCTGCCTCTGCCAGCAGCAGCCCTGCCACCTGAGATTACAACTCCACCACCGCTGCCCCCCATGTAAGCTACTGCAAAAGCAGATTATAACACGTACCATTTTATTTAAAAAATTATTTTTACCTATTTTCCTTCTCAAAGAGAAAAACAGAAGTCAATAGTCCTTACCCTGATTGAACAATTAATAGAAATATCCCATATGTAGCCTAGTGTGTTTGTTACGTGAATCAAGAAAATGAAGAATAACTTTTTTTGGGATTTTAGGGTCCTCATGTTATTAAGCTATTTGTCAAGCACCATTATAGGATAGCAGAGGCCTTGAAGTTTCAAATGTAAAAAAACATACTGGAACCTACCTGCCAACTTTTAAAGACAAGGAGAGGGACATGTATTGTGGCAAATACACAGTAATTTTGCAGGTTATGAACCTTCTTAGTGTATGCAGTCTCATGATACATGTAGGTGAAACAGAAAAACCAGAACCCTCGGAACAACCCAGCCAAACCCAACCGGACCAGAACACCAATCACAACAACCTGACAAAAGCCGGAATCAGGAAGATGGCAGACGAAGGCCAGGAGAGGTATGTCAGTGACTAGAAGAATGATATCAACAGCTCACAGAAACTGATCATGTACCAGAGCCTACAGAGAGACTACAGACTGGCCCCATTTTTGGAGAAACTCCCGGACCCCAGAGATCGCAAGATCCTGAGCCGGTATAGACTCAGTGCCCACAGTCTGGCCATCGAATGTGGCCGACACAGGCAGACCTACAAGCCCAGGGAGGAAAGACTGTGCCAACACTGTGATCAGGAGGCCATAGAGGACGAAACCCACTTCCTGCTACACTGCTCCAAATACTCAGCAGTGAGGGACACTCACTTCAGGAGACTCTCACATCTCTTCCCGGACTTCATCACCATGAAGGAGGAAGAGAAAACATATATCCTGCTGGGAGAAGAAGAGAGCGCAGTGGAGATAGCAGCGCGGTATGTGAGCGAATGTCATAGACTGCGAGAAAGAGAACTATGATGCCTTGGACTATAGCCCCCACCCTGGATCTGCCCCATCCACCTCCCCTATGCCATGGACTATAGCCCCCACCCTGGATCTGCCCCCATCCACCTCCCCTATGCCATGGACTATAGCTCCCACAATGGATCTGCCCCAATCCACCTCCCCTATGCCATGGACTATAGCCCCCACAATGGATCTGCCCCCATCCAACTCCCCTATGCCATGGACTATAGCCCCCACCCTGGATTTGCCCCCATCCACCTTCCCTACAGCTCCTACCCAACATCCCCACAGTCCGTATCCCTATTGCCTTTATACACTTGCTTTGGCAAAACTGATGTGTATTTGGTCCTGCCAATAAAGCTTCTTTGAATCTTGAATCTTGAATCTGTATGAAACTCCTTTTTTGACCCACAGAGTATGATGCCCAAATATGCCTTACACAGGAAGATACCCCCCTCAGAAGGAAGATTGGCCAAAAAGGACATCAAGGGGTGACATTGACTCGATCCGTGGTTCTGGGTAACTTTAATTACTACCTGCTATGTTCTGACTATATGACTATACTGTGATGCGGCTGCAGTGCAGTATAGCGCCACCTCCACCAGGGGGTGCTTGCGAGGGAAGAGAGAGTGCACACTCACAGCTCAGCAACACTGAGCAGTCGCACAGGTGTCACAGGTAATAAAAGAGTGTTCAGACGAGCTGAGTCAGAACCTGTCAGGAGCAGAAGTGCCAGAAATAACAGCAATAAACGTAGTCAGAAACAAGCCAGAAGTCAGAGCCGAAAGGGAGCGCGGTATCCAAAACGTGAGACGTAAGACGAAGTCTGGGTTCAAGCCAGAGAGTCAAAGCTGGTCGGGGAATGTGGTATCAGAGATGGAAAACAAGAGGTGGGGTACAGAGATCAGGCCGAGTCATCCTCTGTAGGGAAACCACCAGACGAACACTAAATCAGGGATAGGGAACGGGTCTAATACAAATACGGGAAGTCAGAGGCAGAAGGATCACCAGGGTATACGGGTGTTCTAGCCTGGAAGCATGAACTATCACTGCTACTGGCCAGCAGACTACAGAGGACTTAAAAAGCCCATCCAGCTCCAAAACGAGGCCAAGGGGATTAACCCCCACATGACTAGTCCAGAGAGAGGACAGCAGAAAACAGACCCTGAACTGTATCATGACATATATCTTTTGCTGGGTGTCACTCATTGCCACTTAACTTTACTTACTGCCTGCTATGTTTTGACTATACGACCACATCAAAAATCAACTCAATTCTGAATCAGTGTGGAATGTCAGAAGCCAAAGGTATATCAACCCCAATGAACAATCCTGCTTAAAGTTGGAAGGAGAAGATGATCTGTTATCTTACAATGAGAAATAAAGACAGTTAGTTGGGGCACTTCTATACTCAGCAGCTATGACTCGACCGGATATCACAGCAACAATTAGAATTCTCTGCAGATATGTGGAAAAACTGCTCCAAAAAGACTGGAATACCGTTAAGAGAGTTCTTCGATTTATGAAAGACACTCAAGACATAAATTTAAGGATATCTATAAGAGATCTAAAACTCACAGGCTATATGGATGTAGACTGGGATGGTGACTTAAGTGATCAAAAATTGACAAATGGTTATTTGATCAAGCTTGGAGAAAGTTCAATTTCTTGGTCTAGCAGAAAACAGGTATCTGTAACCTTGTCATCTACAGAAGCAGAGCATGTGTCTGCAGCCCACGCAACTCAAGAGGTCAGTTGGTTAAGCCAATTGTTGCTCAATCTTGGTATGCCATTAACTCAACACAGTGACTTATGAAGACACCAAGGATTCGTTAACTTGCTTGCAGTGAGAAGATCAATGCAAGAACCAAACTATGACATTAAACATCATCACCTGCATGATTTGACCAGATGATAACTGATGTTATGACAAAGCCACTTCTTAGAGTCAAATTTAAAGAATTCAGAACCACTATGGGACTAACAGGATAAGTAGTTGTTCAGTGGCGGTGTTGGAATAATACTTACTATTGTACATATTGCAACAACTACTATTTACTACTTAATAGTGCATGAGTTTCTGTCTCAAGCAAAAGTGTTATATTGCCAACATGATGTCCCCATAGTGCCTCTTCCACATAGTTTGATTCCTCCACTGTTTCCCCAGACACATTATGGGGCACCAACAGTATAATGATAAAATAAAAAATACTCACCTATCCCTGTTCCCTTGTTGTAATGCGCTCTCATTGCAGCTGGTAGAACAAGAAGCCATAAGCTCCCTCTTCTACCTCTGAAATAAATTATATCTGCGTCTGGAGGATGTAAATATCATTGAATTTGAGATGCCAGGTGGATGTGGAACATTTCCATTTTTTGATGCCCCAATTTACGGGCCCCATAGTGGTTGCATGGTTTGCCAGTATTAGCAGGATTACAGTGCCCTCATGGCATTCATCTAGGATTGCAGTGAGTATTTTGACCCCAAAGGTATTTCATAGACTGTTATTAGCTTTGACTCTGAAAATTAAAAATCAAATTTTTGCCAATATAATATGTTAGACTCACTAGGTGATGTGAATCCACCAAGCTCAAGATCTGGGTGGCCTTGAGGTCCACAGGCGTCGCTTAAGCAGCTATGAGTGGCATGCAGGACACAGACAGTATATGGATAGAAGATTGCTGGCAGGTAGGCAGAATGTAGGAAACTGCAGGCAGACTTCAAGATCCAAGAGACCACAGACAAGCAGGGGGAAGATGTCAGGAAACTGTAGGTAGGCAGGCAGAATGCAGGAAGCCACAGACAGGTGAAGCGCAGGACACAGCAAGCGGGCAGAGGACATCAGGAAACCACACAAAGGCAGAGGACATTAGGAAAGCATAGGTGGAGTTCTGGAAACTGCAGGCGATGAAGGATGTCAGGAGACCTCAGGCAGACAGAGTGCAGGAGACTGCGGGGAGGTGGAGCACATGGACTGCAAATGGAGTGCAAGAAACCTCAGGAAGGCAGAGGACATCAGGAAATCGCAGACAGACAGGCAGAGTGCAGGAAAAGTTGTGTGGCAAACCAAGGTCTAGCAAAACAGAAGTCTTAATGCAATACCAAGACAAAGGGGTGTGTCTTAGTGAGCCTTAAATTGGCCTGGGATGATACGCACATGGGAGCACGCCGGGCCATCTGCAAAGCCTGACATGAAGCACCACAGAGTTTAGTGGACCAGAGTGAGGGAAGCAAAGCAGGGATCTGGGAATTTTTTCTCTAAAAAAATTTCCTGCAAAGTATCTAAGAGAAAATGCACCCAAAGTTAATCTTACAATTTCCCCTAAGTATGACAATACGCGATATGCTGTCTGGGCACCTGGAAGGGTTCAGAAGGCAAAGAGCAACTTTTGTCTTTTCTCTGATTCTGTTGGAATGGTGTTCAGTCAGCATGTCACTCCAAAGATATTAGTACAATGGAAACTCTAGAAAGGAGACATGATTTTGGAAACTACAACCCTAAAAGGATTCATCTAAGAATATTAGGTCTCAGGAAGCTTTACCGCTGGCATGACACATGAATTATGTTAGTGTTCACCTTTTCTTCTCTGGATAATCATTCTTCCAGATATCCTAGTCTGATTGGATCTTCATTAGAGAAAATGACTTTACCGAAGTTCTCTACAGTCCAATCCTTATTCTCCTGGCAAGGATATTTTCTCTATTTGTCAAAAGGCAGAAGTGATAAGTAAATGCCTAAGTAAATGCAAAACAATGACATTTTGTGTTTATGAGCCAGGAAACTTCCAAGATCTTAACCTCATTGAGAACATGTGGTCAATCCTTAGAAAGCGAGAGAACAAACAAAAACAGAAATTGTGATAAACGCCAAGCACTAATGAGACAAAAATGGGATGTCATCTGTCAGGATATGCCCTAGAAGCTGATGTCAGGCATGCCAGTGCAAAGGGAAGAAGTTTTCCAAAAATAAGGGCCATCACTGTAAATACTGAGTCTCTGCATAAACTTGATGTTTTTGTCAATTAAAGTTTAAAAACTTATCAAATGCTGATGATTGTGTAAGGAGTTGACGGAGTGGGTCTTCTGCTTCCCTCCCTTTGGACATTGTTCACATGTGATGTGCGCAGTTCCAGAGCGTTTATACAGTAAGTGTTAATGTGTCTATGTACTGTAATGTGTGATGTATTTGAGATGTGTAGTGTACAGAAGTAGGGATAGGATAGAATGTAGTATAGGACAATAGTGGGATTAGAATAGAGGGGGCATAATACAGATAAAGAATAAGAGTATTAGCTTAGGTTTAGGCAGCATATGGATTTTCCAGACTGGGAGGAGTTACGGAGAAGTGTGGTTCAGATTATTGGGGTTTTAGTGCTGGGACCTCCTGGTTAAAGTCAGTAAGGATGCAGTAGTAACAGGGGACAGTCTGACAGTCCTGGGGATAAGGTTGCTTTGGCAAGAAGGGGCCCCAGGCTGAGTGTCGTGCAGGCTGTCATCAGCTTGAACAGGACCGTTCCGAGGAAAATCCGAAGCTTACGGCAGGGATTACGTGAAGCTGAAACAGCGAACCTCTTACCCTTTAATTTCAAAGCCAGACCATGGGAATGGCAGGAAGCTGGTGGGCCTAAAGGCGCAGACGGGTCAGAGATTGTCCGGAAAGAGCAGAGATTCCTGGAAGGAGGCAAGGATTGCCAGAAGTGAGGTAAGGATTGCCAGAAGTGAGGCAGGGATTGTCAGGAAGAGCAGAGGTTGCCGTGAAGGCAGGGAAAGCTTAGGAAATGACACTCTGTATACACTGTGGCTCATTTGTATTGAAATCCCAACTAGAAAGGGAAGTTAACTTGTTAAGAATGGACATTGTCTCTAGAGCTGTTTGTGAGGCCCATGGAGCTGAAGATGGGATGACAGGACCAGAACAGACTCCGGCAATACACGTGAGCATTCTCCTGTGTACGCTGCACACATCACAGAAGGGACATTGAGTTTCATTTTTGAGGTGCCAGGGTGTGAGAACCCACGAACGGGTGGAGCCCAGAAGAAAAGGACGTTGCAACTGAAGAGGAGACACCATTGCCACCCAAGTTATCTGACTTCATGTAGCGGCGCACAGGGCCGGACTGGCCATTGGGCAATTCTGGCAAATGCCAGAAGGGCCTGTCTGGTCATGGGCTGCCATGTCTGCTATGTTGTTAGCAAAATCAGTGTTCTCAAGACACCCATACTGTTAACAGTTGTGATGGAACACAAAGTCGCTGACTCCGTCACTTACCCCAGCAGGCCACAGGTATCATTAGAAATATTGGTCTTGTAGTAAATCTTGCTTTCCTCCATCCACGATAATGTTAATAATATATCCCCATCTGTTGCTTGGAAATGGGACAACATGGGCCTGTGTGATTGCAAATGCCAGGGCTGAATTTTAGTCCCAGTCCATACCTGGCGCCGGCGCAGTATGTACCTCCGCGGAGGTATCAGGTGGCAAGACTGGGAGCGGTCTGTGGCCCAGGTGAAGTCAGACTGGCACTACAGGTGCTGGTGGACGGTGGAACTGGAAGACTAGTTCCCATTTGGCTGAGCGGAAAAGAAGGTTGTTGGCACTGTGTATGCGGAGAATCCTGAGCCGGAAAAACTGGAACTTATGCTGGCTAACAGATCTAAATCATTCAGCTGTGGCTCTAAAAACTAAAACTCCGAGCACTAAAAAATACTCGGAGGACCCCCGAGCGTGCTTGAGAAATCTCGAGTAACGAGTATATTCGCTCATCACTAGTGGTCAGTAAAAGAGGGACGTTATGTAGGAAATAATTATACTGGTAAATTGCATAACTATCAGAGGTGCAGTGGTAGAAATTAGGTGCATGTGCCCTGGTGCCTGAAGGGCCTGAGAAACACCTTTGTTGCATAAGTCACTAGTATTATAAATGGCACATGGTAGGTATAGAGCACAGATTTTGCACTGGAGCCGAAGAACATTGAAAGGATTGTGCAGCCTTAGGCTACAATTTTGCAATTACTCTATATGGCTGCAGACTTGTGAATCCTTAAAGTGCGCACAGTGCATGTTGTCAGGATTCTCCATTGCCGGTGCTGGAAGCAGGCCATCATGAAACCACAATTATGCGACTTGCATACTTTCAGCCACATTCCAACTAGACGTGTTCGGCTTCAATTCACTTGTATTTACTAAGGTTTAATACATCGTTGGCTGCTCCTGATGCCAGAGAATCCTGACAGCATGTACGAGGATTCACAAGTCTGCAGTCAAATAGATTGACTGCAGACTTGGGTCCCGACCCTGGACAATCCCTTTAAGTTACTTCTCTTTTAAATAATTATATTTGAACTCTGCAGTGGACAGCAGTGAAAATGGCAAAATTTAGATTTTATTTAAAAGGGTTGTCAAACTAAATACATTTATAACCTATCCACAGCAGTTGATCCTCAGAGCAGGAATCTAAAAGTTGTTTTGTCAGTCCTACAGAAGTGAACAGATCTTGGCCACACACACGCACAACTGCTCCATTCACACAGGATTCTTTAGGATCCCTAAGGTCAGGATAAGTAACACATGTATTTAGTGAGAGAACCACTTTAATTGGAAAAGCTAAGAAGAGCAGTATATTGCTTAGTACATGTATTACCTTGCTAAATACATATTTTGTTTTTTATGGACCTTATTCTGATCTGTCTGCTAAGGCTAAGATAAATGGTGTTACCGTTCTGCGATGGAATGGCTGGAGAGACAGGACTTTGCTAATAAAGTAAAAGACTTTTAAGTTGAGACAGATGGAGAATATTGACCAAACCAAATGCGTTAACTTTATTCCTCAATAAGTATGTTTTCTGCTTTTTTTTAAGTGATTTACAAACCAAAAGGTCAAAGTGTTTTTTTAATAAATCTCCGCATAGTATTCTACCTCGCTGCAAAATGTGTATATAAAACAAATTGTTTGCAAGAGCCAAGACATAAGGAACAGATGAGAAATTCAAAGTATTTAATAGTTTCTTTCGGTACGGCTTCATGTGCTAGAATTCAAAGAATCTGAATCTTAAAGCCATGGCAGGCTTAGCTGCTCATCAAGGCTGAGGATACAAAGGTATACAAATATGAGAAAGCAGAAAACTATGGTTATTACTACGTACAGAACTCTAAGGTCTGGTAAGGGCCAAGAAGGGTGTTTATGGGCTGATAAAGCAGAATGTTAGCGCTGCAATCTCTTTACTTCTCTTAGCCAAGAAGCAATTTTTCCAAAGGAGGGGGCACTAAAACCTTTTCTGAAGACCCTTTTTCTAGCAAGACTTTTTTTATTATCAATAACCTGTCAATCATGTTGAGTGCTTAAAGGGGATCTATTACCAGATTTCACAATAGCAACTGTATACGATAATATATATGGTGCATCGCGCAGATCTGATGAGGTAGGTGTATACTTACTTTGGAAATCAATATCAGAATGGATGTATAATACATTTAAGTCAAGCTAAAGTGTGAGAGAGCTGATGAGTCTAAGCATTCAGTCTCTGCCCAATCAGCCTGACAGGCAACTACAGCTTGTACTGAGCAGTGTGAGATTTCAGCAGCAGGTTGGAAGGACACTGAGGAGCTCTTCATCAGGCTTGATGGATAGAGTATCATCATCAGATGGGGGAGGGACACTGATAAGCTATCACCTAGTCTTGGTTGGTCAGAGATTCAACAACACCAAAAATGGATACTGAGGTTTTGTCAATCAGGTTAGTTGGGCAGAGACAGGGCCATGGACACTGAGGAGCTGTAAATCAGCATAACTGGGCAATGGTTCAGAAGAAAGGAGACATCAATCAGAATAATTGGCGAGAGATGTAGCAGGGAAAAGTGAAACTGATGACCTGTCAATTAGTTTAGGTGGGTACAGATTCAGTAACCGTGAGAAGGGCCACTGAGTAACTGTCAATCTGGATAGTTGTGTAGATATGCAGCAGGGAGGACGTTGAGTTTACACTTTCAAAATGTATTATACAGCCATTCTAGAATTAATTTGCATAGTAATTCCACAAGTCTCATCAATCTTTTTTAATTATGTTTGCTGTATATTTTGTGAAATATGTTAACAAATCATCTTTTAAGTGGGTTATCCAGCCATGAGCTCTAGAGTCCTGATGCCTAAGCTGGTATAAAAGGTCCCAAGCCACATGAAAAGCCACCACTATTTTAAGAGGCACATGGTTGAAAGGCAGCCTCTGGCATGTTCTCTAGTGCAACCCAGAAGCTTCCTAAATTCTGCTGATACTATCACAACTACGGTTCATGTCATGAAAAGATTCCAAAAAGATGTTTGTAATCAGCTTCATTAGAGTTCTCGCACATAGCAGAGGTAACCCTTATAGTGAGTTACTTTTTTGGACAGTGCTGGTAGCAGACTCCTTGTGGCTCTGGCATTGTCTATAATCCACATACAGTTCTCATTGAGTGGTGTGTATCTAAGAACAGAAAATAGCTTGTGTCTTTTTGCCAAGGTCTTTGGCAGTCTTCCACTGCCGGCCAGTCAACATTTAGATTCAGGTGACGAGTTTTTGGTACATACGCTGCCAACTTGCCATATATATACAGCATGTCAAATAAGTTTTGAACACATCACCAATTTTACAAGTAAAAATATTATAATGCGGCAGGGTTGGTTCAGTGTGACAGACGGTGACCAAAGGAAAAGTTCACAGCAAACGTGTTTTAATGTCCACACTCACACAGTGTACAGCATACGGCATCCTCAGGATCACAGCCGGGAAACAAAAAAGTTCATGGGAGTCCAGTTGCCAAGGGTAACGGCACCACCGTACCACGCGGCAGGGTGCCAGGAGTTCACTCTGCTGGCTCTGTGCTAACTCACACAGGCTGAGCTTCTGCAGAGCCGATTGTTCCGCAAGTTGCAAACTCCACACTGACACACACAAACTCTTGCTGCAGGGTTTTTTTTTTAAACTGGAATCTGTGGCCATGGGCCACTTGCAAGACCTGGCCTGGAGGAAACGGACCGCACCACTACCATCCTGTAGTCCGTAGTCCGTTTCAATAATAAAAGCCCATAATGGGTTTTCCTGAACAATGCCTTTGCCAAATAGCTTGACCAGGTCCATGATTACCTTTATTTTGCTTTGTGACTCACAGGTGTCCTGCTGTGACCATAAGGCACCCCAATGGGTCTAATAGGACTCCGTCCGCATCCTGGGGGATACATATCAACCCTCGCATATGATCCCCCTCCCTGGCTCAAATATCCCCTCTTTATTCAAACTTGTGGGTTTGAACACTTGTCATCACACAGGGGGTCCGTGACAGGGCATCCGAATTTCCCTGCGATTTCTCCTGCCCGATGTTCATTCGTGAAATTAAAATTTTGCAGGGAAAGAAACCATCTGGTGACCTGAGCATTCCTCTCATTGGCATTCCTCATCCATACCAAGGGTGAATGATATGTCACCAAGCAAAACGGTCGACCGAGCAAATAATAGTGTAGGGACTCCAAGGCCCACTTAATGGCAAGGCACTCTTTCTCCACTACACTATAATTTTTCTTGTCCGTGGTGAGTTTCCTACTTAGGTACAGTAGGTGACCGGATGTTCCTCTCCGTTCACCTCCTGTGATAGGACCACTCCTTGGCCCACGTTAGAGGCATCCGTCTGTACGATGAAGCGTTTATGGAAGTTGGGGCAAATGAGGACTGGCTGTCCACACAGTGTCACTTTCATGGATTGGTACGCTTCCTACGCTTGGGGATTCCACCGAACCATGACCGACTTCTTCCCCTTGAGGAGACCAGTTAGGGGTGTTGTTCTCCCTGAAAAATTAGGTGTGAACCTCTGGTAATACCCGATGATTCGGGTAGCAGGTCAGGGCCAGTTCTGAATTGCCTCGATTTTATTTATTTGGGGTTTGATAACCCCACAGACGATCACGTATCCCAAGTAGCGGGCTTCCTCGAGCCCTACTGCACATTTCTTGCAATTCGCCATCATGCCCGTGGCTCTGTCAAATCTACTGCAGCTTGCACCTGGGACAAGTGGGTATGCCAGTCAGTACTAAAGATGATAATGTCATCCAAGTACCCTGAATACTACCGATGGGGTTCCTGTTATGATCTGGTGGTTTAGGAACAACATGAGACAAGCTCTGAAGGAGGTGGTATCTGTACTGACCGCAAACCCTGAACCTAGCAGCGCAACTAAAAATAGCCGTGGGGGGTACCTGACGCTCCCTAGACCCCTCGGCACAGCCTAAGATCTAACTTCCCCTAAAGATGGAAACAGGAAACCTATCTTGCCTCAGAGAAAATCCCCAAAGGAAAGATAGCCCCCCACAAATATTGACGATGAGAGGAGGGGAAAATAACATACGCAGAAATGAAATCAGATTTTAGCATAGGAGGCCAGTCTAGCTTGATAGATAGGACAGGAAAGGATACTGTGCGGTCAGTATAAAAACTACAAAATCTCCACACCTGACTAAAGGTGTGGAGGGTAAATCTGCTTCCCAGAGCTTCCAGCTAACAGAAATAATCCATACTGACAAGCTGGACAAATAAAGAATGCACAGAACAATAAGTCCACAACATGTGGACTGAAATGAGCAAAGCCAGAACTTATCTTTGCAGAACTGGTCAGGAAACCAGGAAAATCCTAGCAGAGATGTGAATCCAGCCAGGAAACATTGACAAGTGGCACAGGCTGAAGAAAGAGCCAGACTTAAATAGCGGAGCAGAAGAGACGATAAGTGGAGGCAGCTGATGACAGCTAACTCCAAGGAGCATCCATACCACTAGAAACCACAAGAGGGAGCCCAAGAGCAGAACTCACCAAAGTGCCACTTACAACCACCGGAGGGAGCCCAAGAGCGGAATTCACAACAGGTTCCAGCACTATGTCCATTAACCTCTGGAATGTGGCTGGGGCCCCATGTAGTCCAAAGGGTAGGACGACATAGTGGTACAGACCTTCTGGTGTCATGAACGCAGTCTTTTCATTTGCTGATTCTGTAAGAGGCACCTGCCAATAACCCTTGGTTAGATCGAGCGTGGTGAAGTACTGGGCCTGACCCAGGCACTCAACCAGGTCGTCCACCCTGGGCATTTGGTAAAGGTCAAGTTTTGAAACCTCATTTAACGTACAGAAGTCATTACAGAACCATAATGACCCATTTGGCTTCAAGATTAGCACAATCAAACTAGCCCAGTCACTCTGGGATTTCTCAATTACTCCCAGCTGAAGCATTTGTTTCACCTCACTCGCGATGGCTTGTCTCTGGGCCTCAGGCACATGTTGCAGTTTCATTCGTACCTTCACGTGATGCTCGGTGACAATGTCATCCTGGATGACAGAAGTACAACCAGATAAATCACCAAATGTCCAAAAATCGCAGAGGGCACTTCAACAATGCTATAACACACGATCCCACAATGATCTCTGTGGAACCAAGAAGAGATCCTACAAATAAAATATAAAATCATAATTTTATTAATAGATAAATATAAAAAAACAAGAAAAACAAGAAGAAGCTGGCTGCGAAACACTCGTCGGGGTGAAGGGACATCCAGGAGAAGCTGTGCGGCAGGTAATATAAACCCGCTATTTATTACTTTTATCTCCCCTTATCTAGTGAGGCTTTGTGCCCTTTACATTGGCCCATTGTGGCAAGTACATAGGATGTGAGGAGGTTAAATACGGTGTTTTGAGACTTTAGAGTCTTGGAGGTTAATATGCCGCTTAGCTGCTCTGTTACATGGGCATAGGTGTCAGCATGTTATTGGCCTAGGCACATTTGGTCATCCTCTAGCATGTGCTATATGCAGATGGTTGTTGCACATCTTTTACCTGTATGTACTATGTTCTGTGGCGTCCCTTAGTACGGTATTTTGTGCTATTTTGAATTTAGTCATTGTTTTTTTATATTTATCTATTAATAAAATTATGATTTTATATTTTATTTGTGGGATCTCCTCTTGGTTCCACTGAGATCATTGTGGGATCGTGTGTTATAGAAGTACGACCAGGTAAACCCAAGAATACATTAGCATTCCCTTGTACCAATTTCCGCACCTCTCATTGCTGCTGTTTCGAGAGGGTGTCTCATATCTTTACCTCTCCCTCGGCCTCCGTCTGGGCCAATATCAGATGGTCCCCAGTTGATATGTCGGGAGTCACCTCCGTAAGCATACTCTCCCGATCCTTCCACACATTCAACAGATTAACGTGATACAACTGTTCGAGATTTCTTTTCCCGGGTTCGGTAGTTTACTTCGCCCACTTTTTCCCAAACTTCATACGGCCCTTTCCACTTGGCCATAAGCTTGCTTTCGGTGGTAGGCATCAAAACCAACACCTGATCTCTCGCATTAAAGGAACAAACCGTGGCCTTTTTGTTATATTCGCGGCTCTGCTCTGCCTGAGCATCCACCAAATGCTCCTTTACTATAGGCATGACCGCTTCAATTCGGTCCTGCATGTTGGCCCCGTGCTCAATGACACTCTTATGGGGTGTAGGTTTCTGCTTTCACATGTCTTTGGCTACATCCAGGAGACTGCCATACAGTAGCTCAAAGGGTTAAAACCCCGTGGAAGCCTGTGGTACCTCCAGAATGGCAAACATCAAGTAGGGCAACAACATGTCCAAATCCCTTCCATCCTTGGAGATTACCGTACTTTCTTCAACATGGATTTGAAGGTTTTGTTGAAGCACTCAACTAATCGGTCGGTCTGGGAGTGATACACCAAAGTGCGCAACTGTTTTATTTTTAGAAGCTTGCACAGTTCCTTTATCACCTTGAACATAAAAGGAGTCCCCTGATCAGGGATCTCCTTCAGTAGCCCAAGGCGACAGAACATGGCAAACAACTCCCAGGCGATAAGTTTAGCTGAGGTGTGCCGAAGCGAAATAGCCTTTGTGTACTGAGTGGTGTAATCTATGTCCACCAATATGTGTTGGTGGACCCAGGCAGTTTTACTATCTGCCCCACTAGATCCATTGCAATCCACTCAAAAGGTATTCTTTGATGAACAGAGGTACCAATGGACTCCGGTAGTTCACGGTTGGTGAGAAGAGATGGCACTCCAGACACGTGTACCTCTGGACCTCCATGTAGAGCCCCAGGCCAAAAAAAAAAGGCTGCAGTATGCATTCCTGCATCTTTTTGGCCCATAAGTGCCCTCCCAGCATGTGGATGTGAGCCATTTCGAGCATCACGCAATGGTAGGATTGAGGCACTCTCAGTTGTTCTGCCATTTCAACCCAGATTTTGTCAACCCTATACAATAGGTCTTGGTTGACAGCCATGCAAGGAAGAACAGTTTCTGCACAAGGTTGCTGAGCCCCTCCATTAACCTCTATCACCCATTCTCGTGCCCAAGCAAGGGTGGGATCCTGGAGCTGTGCTGTGCCAAACTTACCAGGGGACCCTTACAGCTCGGGGATTGGTGGGGTCTCCCCAACCTCTCCTTCCAATACTTCTAGGGGAATCCCTATTGGGGTTATACTTTATCCATATGCTGACGACCCCTACGGCAGGTATCCCTGGATCTGGAACTTTGGGTTCCGCTCCCGAAATTTCATTTACCTTGGGAGGGTTATCCCTGGTCTCCCACAGGGACCAGAACAAGGGTAAGTCTCTTCTCAATACAGTCCCATACGGAAGAGTCTTTATTACTCCCACCACATGTCTTATCTCTCCACATGGGGTGGAAACATAACCTCCATGGTCGGATACTCTCGGAGTTCCCCATTTATGCATACCACCCTCACCTTCCATCCATTGGGGTTGTCCCCAGCAACAAGGGACCCAGCTACCAGGGTCACTAAGCTCCCCGAGTCCAAGAGCGCATCCATCAGGTACCCGTTAACTAGTACCTTGCACAGCTAGGCTTCGGCACCGGCAGGATCTGTAGTGGTGGTGCAGACTGGCTAGGCATACATAGACACATGGGGTGGACGGGTCCTGGATGCACGTATATACCCACTTTTACACTGTTGGTATGTATATATTTGGATATTGCAATTGATTGCCATGATATGTTTATCAGTTCTCTATACATATTCTGTATATACATAGCTATGATACTTATGATATGGGTTAGAGTGCATTAGTTCCTGTCCATTATATGTGCTGTTGTTGGCACAGGTGGTTTTCCCGCTTTTACTGTGCACCTGTTATGTAGTACCTAATAAAGTTTGTATATTTATATTTACTTGGACTTATGACTGCGTTTCTTTGGGTGTTTGCGTTCGTTATGAACATGCAGTTTGTCCGGGACGTCCTAGTCAGTCATGTATTATGGTTATTATAATCAGTGATATGTTGTTAGCGACTGACATGTTTCCCACTAAATGTTTTCTATACATAGACACATGGCAAGTATACCCCTAGTCAACGGGTTCAGCTGTCAGAGGGCAGCCACATGTCCAGGGCCCTGGCACCTCCAACACTTGATAGTTGCAGCACTACTGGACCTTAAGGGACACAGGTCTGCTGTCACTCTCCCTTTGGTTATACCCCCTCAGTACAGGCTCAGTCTGGATTAACCCCAGGAGAGGGACGTGGATTTTTCCAAGGGAAAATCCTGGGTTGGTGGGGCCCAACATGAGCCGTAATGGAGCTGTGTCCCGTATAAAGTCCTGAGTGACCGAGTACCACTCAATCAGTCCCACCACCTGGTCCAGAGTACCCGGGTCCCCTTGCCTCACCCAACGCTGTATGACTGCTGGCAGTGCTCTCACCAGCTGGTCGACCACCACCCTCTCCACCATCTGGGCCGGACTCAAAGTCTCAAGTTGGAGTCACCTTTTCACAAGCTGCAGCAAGTCATAAACCTGACACCGGGCAGGGTGGACTTCCACAAAAGTCCTTGAAAACATCTGTTGGGCTCTCACGTAGGTAATAACCCCCCAGTCGGGAAAGAATCTCACCTTTTAGCTTGGCGTAGTCATGGGTGTCCTCCCAACTGAGGTCAAAGTAGGCCTTTAGCGTGTCAACCCTCAGGAATAGAGCCACCACTTCGACTCACTGGGATGTTGGCAGGTTCTCCCACTCAGTTTCCTCAAAGAGACCTTGATCATATGATTAAGACCCACACATGGGTCGACACGCGTAAACTTTTATTCTCATGTGGGATTAGCTATCCCTTTCTGTCTTCTTGATCTCTAACAATTTTTAAGAGGATTTGAATAAAGACAGTTTTTATAATCAAGAAGATGTGCTGGATTATCATGGATTAGATTTGCAACTGGAATATTTAATTCAGTGATATCTAGGATATATATATATATATATATATATATATATATATATATATATATATATATATATATATATATATATATATATATATATATATATATACACACATATATATGTATACAGTAATATACACAGTAATATCCGAAAATGTTGACACCCATCAAATTATTCTAGAAAGTTAAGTACTCCAAGAAATTAATTGCAATTGCACATGTTTTGTTTTGCACATGTTTATTTCCTTTGTGTGTATTGGAACAACAACAAAAACTAGATGGGTATTTCCTGAAGGAACTACACATAGTGCTTTGGAATGGTGCCCAGGCTGCCCCTGCAAATATTTCAGGCCATGTGCACACGTACAGTATTTTTCGCATTTTTTTCGCATTTTTTCGCTATAAAAACGCGAAAAAAAACGCTTACATATGCCTCCTATTATTTACAATGTATTCCGCATTTCTTGTGCAAATGTTGCCTTTTTTTCTGCGAAAAAATCGCATCGCGGAAAAAAAAAGCAACATGTTCATTAAATTTGCGGAATTGCGGTGACTCCGCACACATAGGAATGCATTGATCTGCTTACTTTCCGCATGGGGCTGTGCACACCATGCGGGAAGTAAGCAGATTATGTGCGGTTGGTACCCAGGGTGGAGGAGAGGAGACTCTCCTCCACGGACTGGGCACCATATAATTGGTTAAAAAAAAGAATTAAAATAAAAAACAGTGATATTCTCACCTTCGATGTCTTCCTGCCTCTCAGCGGTGCACGCTGCCGCTTCCATTCCTATAGATGCTCTGTGTGAAGGACCTGCGATGACGTCGCCGTCTTGTGATTGGTCGCGCGACCGCTCACGTGACTGCGACGTCATGGAAGGTCCTGCACACACACACCATCTATAGGAACGGACGCCGCTGAGGAGATCGGCTGTCTGCGGGTGAGTATAACTATTTTTTTTATTTTATTTTATTATTTTTAAACATTCTATCCTTTACTATTGATGCTGCATAGGCAGCATCTATAGTAAAAAGTTGGTCACACTTGTCAAACACTATGTTTGACAAGTGTGACCAACCTGTCAGTCAGTTTTCCAAGCGATGCTACAGATCGCTTGGAAAACTTTAGCATTCTGCAATTAATTACTACTAATTACGCTTGCAAAATGCTAAGAAAACCGGGAAAAAAATGTAAAAAAAATGCGGATTTCTTGCAGAAAATTTCCGGTTTTCTTCAGGAAATTTCTGCAAGAAATCCTGACGTGTGCACATACCCTCACACTTGCCCCTCAGGCACTGGTTTGGTAGTTTGTGATAACATACCAGAACTGATATAGTATGACCATATTTAGAGGAAAACTCCACTAGAACTATAGAAAACATATGAAAAAACCAGAGCTTTTAAATTCCAAAACATAACCAAAAATGCTACAAAACAATAAATAAACTAGTGTAAGGCAAGAAAGGGGTGTATAAAAATGTATAACTTTATTATAGTACAAATATTAAAGCCAAACACACAAGTACAAAACATAAAAACAAAGAAAACAAACAAAACTGGACAGGTCTACAGAATGATGATACAAACTGGCAGGGGCCGGCAATCCAATAGAACAGAGGCGCTCACAAATATATATGATAAGTCTACATACCAAAAAATGCACAATAAATATAAAGGCAGAATGTCATATCACATGGCATGTATGGAGGACAGAGCAACCTAATGGAAATCCATAAGTACATAAGCTCTGTTTTTTTCATATGTTTTCCACTGGTTTGGTAGTTGTAGCCCCTCAGGGTCTATTTTATTTTGATCCTCAGAAAATGTAAGCGGGGTCACTCTGGGTCCGATTTGGTGGGCAGAGCCACTTTGGGTCTGATTTGGTGGGCGGGGCACCTCAGGTGCCGATTTGGTGGGTGGGGTCACTCTGGGTCTGATTTGGTGGGCGGGGCACCTCAGGGGCCAATTTGGTGGGCGGGGCCCCTCAAGGGCCGATTTGGTGGGCGGGGCCCCTCAGGTGCCGATTTGGTGGGCGGGGTCACTCTGGGTCCGATTTGGTGGGCGGGGCCACTCTGGGTCCGATTTGGTGGGCGGGGCACCTCAGGGGCCGATTTGGTGGGCAGGGCCCCTCAGGGGCCGATTTGGTGGGTGGGGCCCCTCAGGTGCTGATTTGGTGGGCGGGGCCCCTCAGGTGCCGATTTGGTGGGTGGGGCCACTCTGGGTCTGATTTGGTGGGTGGGGTCAATCTGGGTCCGATTTGGTGGGCGGGGCCACTCTGGGTCTGATTTGGTGGGCGGGGCCACTCTGGGGCCGATTTGGTGGGCGTGGCACCTCAGGGACCGATTTTGTGGGTAGGGCCCCTCGGGGTCCGAATTGGTGGGCGGGGCCACTCAGGGTCCGAATTGGTGGCGGGGCCACTTGGGGTGCGGATTGGTGGGCGGGGCCACTTGGGGTCCGATGTGGTGGGCGGGGCCACTTGGGGTCCGAAATGGTGGGCGGTGTCACTCGGGGTCCGAATTGGTGGGCGGGGCCACTCGGGGTCCGATTTGCTGGGCGAGGCAATAATAATAATAAGACTACAGATAGTGCTTTGGAATTGTGCTGTGCTGTCACTTTCACTTTAAGTGCTGATATTATCTGGCAAAACCTGTGTCCTGGTGGGGTCATGTAGAGTTCGTAGGCGTTGGCATAGTAACTGGGTCTGACTGCGAATATCAATGAGCTAATCAGCCAGGTGGCAGTTGGCAGTTATTTTGAAATTGCCTCAGAAATCAGCCATTATAACACTATGGGAAAATTTCCCTATTGAAATACATTGAGACAATGCATGCCAATGAGGGGGAAAAAAATTTGAAACGCAAATTGCGCCAAAACTACAAATCCGATCGACACGAAAAATACTTAGCACACCTCTCATGGACGCTGGCTTTGAAATGACGCCTCACTGGAGTCTGTGAGTGCAGCAGTTCGGGCCGCATTAATTGCGGACTGAATAATAATAATAAGTTAACTATGATCGGATTACAATATAGTGCTTTGTGCCAGTGCACTATAAAAACAGAGAAAAAAGGCAAATTGGACATAATCTCACACAAAATTATTGGCACCCTCAACTTAATTTGGTTGCACACCCTTTGGAATAAATAACTGCAATCAATAAATCAATTCCTATAAGCATCAGCAAGCTTCTTACACCTGTCAACTGGAATTTTGGACAAAACTATTCGAGGTCTCTCATATTTGAAGAGTGCCTTTTCCCAACAGCAAATTTAAGATCTCTTCACAGGTGTTCAATGGGATTTAGATTCGGACTCATTGCTGGCCATGGACTTCTAACATTGGGATTGTTGATATATTGAACAAATTTGATTCTCAAGTCCTCAGACAATTCTCCTCTTTCTGCTCTCCATGCTTAGTATGGTACACACAGACACACAATGCAAAGATTGAGTCAACTTCTCTCCTTGTTATCTGATTTCAGGTGTGATTTTCATATTGAGCATACATATTAGTCCTTACGAATCAATTGAACACATTCTCTAAACACATAGATACTCAGGACCCCTCCCAAAAATAAAGGAGACCATATGAATGTAAAGTTCCAAAAACACATAAATTTTTATTGAAAAAACACAGAATAAAATTCTCAACCTTGATATGAACAGGTTAATACATAAAAAGTACCTCCGAGCTACAAAAACGCAGGTATCATGTACTGGTGAAAATACATCTTAAAGCTGCCTATATGACCAATTTTATAACGTCTGGCCTAAGAACTGGCATAATGCTCATAATAAGAGGCAATTATATAATGAAAATCACTTATGCATGGGAAGCGCTCTGTATGCACCAATAATAACCTATATAAGAACTACATATGAAGCAATCATGCCTACATGTCCTATTGTGTTCAATATTAACTGCTACTGAATGTATAAAGCAACAGTTTGTGCAAAGCGGCGCCACCCCAGCAACAGTAATCACTAAAACCACATACTAACAGGGGTGTATAGCGGAATTACAAAAACTAATAACAAGCCATGCCGCTGGTAAAATGCACATCCAAGTGGCTATCTGCATCAACCTGGACACTGAGATGTGCCGATGACGTGAACAACCGCTTGTAAACACCCATGCACGAGATGTAATGTAATAAAAAAGAAATCAAAATATAATTACCAAATAACACCAGACACGGGACCTGCTTACTGCCCAACGCGCTTTTCGATGGAATTCTTCTTCCGGGGCTTGTGTTGAACGGGGAGTAGGCATGTATTTAACCAAACGACAGCCAATCAGGCCACAGGGAACAAAAAAAGGGTGGGCTAAACGTGATGACAATATCCCCACATAAGCTGGTAACCAGGACACAAGAACGTCCAATAGCTGGGCTTTAAAAGGACACAACTCCAACATATAAGTATAAACATCCCAAATCATAAGAAGTAGTTGGTGGGGCAAAGCAATATGGTGGGGCAACGGTACTAACCCCACGTGGGCCTCGTAAACTGAATACAAAGGCGCTCAGTAACCGGACCATAAGATGTAATGGAAGGGCGGAGCAATGTGACGGCACTATCCCCACGTGGGCTTGTAACCTGGATACAGGGACGCTCAGTAACCGGACCGTACGACCTAATGAAAGGACGAAGCCTTATGACGGTAATATCCCCACGTGGGCTTGTAACCTGGATACAGGGACGCTCAGTAACCGGACCGTACGACCTAATGAAAGGACGAAGCCTTATGACGGTAATATCCCCACGTGGGCTTGTAATCTGGATACAGGGACGCTCAGTAACCGAACTATAGGATATAGTGGAGAGGCAGAGCAATGTGACGACAGTATCACCACGTGGACTAATAACTTAAAATACAGGGACGCTCAGTGAGCGGACTTACACAGCGTAAAGCCCAAAAGCGCATGTGAAAAAATATATATATATCTAAACAGTAAAATGTGACTATGCTGAAATAAAGTGACTCAGTGTGACGGTAATATCCCCGCATGGGTTAGTCACCTGATTACAGGGACACTTAATAAGCGAACTACAAAGAGCAAAGTCTAAAAACACATGTGCAAAGGTATCTAAACTATAAATGCTGAAATAAAGTGACTCAGTGAACATACGCATAAAATATACCGAACTGGTATATGCTGACTATAACAAGATACCAATAAATATTGTGGTTCGTTAACTGAATATAATGGCCGAACGGCCACAGTGCTAAAAACGTCCTGGTGTAAGCGGCGCATGCGCTGTCGGACTCCACACGCCATATGGATCCACCTCCCGACGGCGGTGAACAAGTCCGCGTACTGGCCCAGCCGAAGCCGAGCGAGGACACAGGACAGTCAAGTGCCGACAGAGGGAGAATCCGGCCGGGACACCAAGGCGCATACGCACAACCAGTACCCTAGTAAACGTGAATATACGCATTCCAAGCATAAATTAATATAACTACTGCAACAATTTTGAATAAATACATATAGACTTAGGTACATATTGCACAAAAATAGTCCATATTGCCAGGTCAATTGCTTGTTGATTTAGCACCGAATGTCCATGTTGATATTGAAAGCTGCATGTTGCTCAAAAGAATCCATAAATGGTCCATATTGCCGGATCAATGGCATGCCACACAATGTCCTTATTATATCAAGATGTTAAGCAGCAGAATAGAAAGCTCCATGTAGTAATCCCTTATTTTTGGAGAGAATAACCATAAATGGCCGATACGTCTGGAAAGATGGTAAGTTGAGATATACTAATGAAAAAAGTAACAATAAACAATGTTAGAAAAACAACACAAAAACATACGTATAATACATTCCCACTACCCATAAAAACAGTGTCAGAAAAGGAAATAAACAAGAAAATAAATAAAAATAAAAATAAAATAAAATGAACAGGACAAAGTTGCAAAAGCTATAAAAAGGCACTAAATCCCGGGCTCTCATTTAAGCCCTGGGGGGCCATAGTACCCAATCTGTAAATCCAGTGGCTCTCAGTCTGTGCTAAACGTCTACCCAGTTCTCCACCACGGACCCCCATGGAAATAAGATCAATCCCCCTCACCACCAGGCCATTCGTACTGCAGTTGTGGAACCTCTTAAAATGGCGAGGTAGAGTTTTTAAACTAATGTCATCCTCACTGCTTTTGGCTCGTTCAATGTCTCTACAATGTTCGCGAATACGAATCTTAAGCTCGCGTGTGGTGAGGCCAATATAAATCTTGCCACAGGGGCACGTGGCGTGATAGATCACACCCTTAGACGAACAATTGATATTTTTCCTGATATCAAATTGTTTAGACCCATCATGGTTAGTGAAAAATTTAGATTTGACGGTGTTAGCACAGGCCTTACAAAGGCCGCATGGATAAAATCCAGGATTAGGTGATATTTTGTTGTTACATCCACTAGGATTATAAAAACTATGGACCAATGTATCCGCCAAATTCTTCGATCTTCGTGCTGTCACTAGTGGTTTCGCAGGCAAAATCCTTTTTAGTATTGGGTTTTCATTTTGATTTTCATATTGCACATACTGGTAACTTGCCACAGGTGAGTTTGAACGAACATCACATGCTTGAAACAAAGTTGTTTACCCACAATTTTGGAAAGGTGCCAACAATTTTGTCTGACCCATTTTTGAGGGTTTTGTGTGAAATTTTGTCCACTTTGTCTTTTTTTCAGTTTTTTTCTGTGGTTCAAATACAGAGAAAGGAAATAAACAGGTGTAAAACAAAATGTGTAACTGCAATAATTTTCAAAAAGAAATTACTCATTTTTTGGAAAAATGTCAAAGATGCCAACCAGTGATGAGTAAATATACTCATTGCTCGGGTTTTCCCCAGTATGCTCCGGTGGTCTTCGAGTATTTGTTAGTGCTCGGAGATTTTGTTTTCCTCGCCGCAGCTGCATGATTTACGGCTGATAGACAGGCTCAATACATGTGAGAAATGCCTGTTTGTTAGGGAATTTCCACATATATTCAGCCTCGCTATTAGCTGTAAGTCATGCAGCTTCGGCGAGGAAAACAAAATCTCCAAACACTAACAAATACTCGGAGACCACCCGAGCGTGCTCGGGAAAACCCGAGCAACGAGTATATTTGCTCATCACTAGTGCCAATTCTTTTGGCCATGACTGTATTCATATATGAACAGCAGACAGACATTACACAGTTCATAGTGTACTGAGGAACATCATGGAGCTTCTTCTTTAACAATAACGGGAAAACAGCCTCAATCATGTATCCCATACACGTTTCACAATTAATTTTGATGAACTCAGGGAGAAGAGGAAGAACATTTTTGTCTTGTTCCACATTACTACCGGGAATATTCTGACATGACTTCCTTTGCACTTGGAGCCTAAAGATATTCTTACATGCTTAATTTTACAACTTTTGGGAAAGAGGTTACTAATTTAACTAGATTTCCGCTATATGGAAACACTTAGAATGATGCTGAGTAAAGTTTATGTTTAGTCTACAATTCCCAAAGCCAGAATTTACCACTGAAACCTTACATTGTACAAATATTTAGAGATATACAGTATATTTATGAGCCATCTATGGCAGAAAACTTAAAAAGTTGATATTTTTATGACTGTCTGTCACCTTACGGACAGTATGGCAATGATCTGTTATGGATCTTGGAGGGAAGCTGTCCATACAAAGAGAGCCAATATAATGAATTGAAAATGTACTCATACCCCGTGAATTTTTCCATATTTTTCACATTGCACCCACAAACTTAAATGTATTTTATTAGGATTTTATGAAAATATCCAACTTTGTGATATACCTTATCAGAAAAATGTGCTCCTTTTCTCAGCCAGAATTGATCAGTTATATTATCAAAATTCACAATTCTGAGATAAAATCTGTATTCATTGTAGACTGACTTTCCCATTAAGGTACCTTCACACATAACGATTTTGTTAACGATATCATTGCAACGTCACGCTTTTTGTGACGTAGCAACGATCTCGCTAACGATCTCGTTATGTGTGACAGCGACCAACGATCAGGCCCCTGCTGGGAGATCGTTGTGGAATGATCAGGACACGCCGATCCAGCGATGTGTTCACTTGTAACCAGGATAAATATCGGGTTACTAAGCGCAGGGCCGTGCTTAGTAACCCGATATTTACCCTGGTTACCATTGTAAAAGTTAAAAAAAATAAAACAGTACATACTCACATTCCGATGTCTGTCACGTCTCCCGCCGTCAGCTTCCCTGCACTGACTGTCAGCACCGGCCATAAAGCAGAGCACAGCGGTGACGTCACCGCTGTGCTCTGCTTTACGGCCGGTGCTGACACAGTCATTGCGGGAAGCGGACGGCGGGGGACGTGACGGAAACATCGGAATGTGAGTATGCATTGCTTTTTATATTCTGAGCATGCCTGGAAGGATTTTCTAGTCTGGGAAAATCTCTCTCTCTCTCTCCCCAGAATTTTATGAATTCAAATTCAGGTCCTACCACAGTCGACACATCCGTCAGATTACTGGATGTGTTCCATCCGTTTCACAATTTTTTCACGAAGTCCGTTGACACATCGCGCCAACACATCATGACGGCCGTCTCAAGACAGAAATGTGAAAGAAGCCTTTTTCACCACCTCGGCCGCAGCAGCATCCTCCTGAGCTACCTCTTCCTTCCTTGTACATGCCGCACTGTGCTTTGGGGGTGCACCTAGCGGTCGCACACACTCCCCTGCTCTTAAAGGGTAAAATGCCTCCATACAGATAGTGTGTGATAGTATAGCAGTGAAGAACAGCCACCATTACCCATATCCATATATATTTACTTCACTTTGACATTATGATTTGCATTAAGGAGCTTGAAATGAGTTGATACAGTCCTAGGAGAACGCAGAGTGTTATAAACGTCTGTTCAGGGCAAGTGAAGTACTTGCAATTTGCTGTGAAATATTTTGCTAAAAATAAAATTTTTGGAAAGAATTTGGCTAACCTGGCAAATTCAAATTTCAAAAGATTTGCTCATCTTTGTTACTTAACCATTGAACCCCCTGTTGCTAAAGCGCTGCTCTCTGTCGGTCATTATTTACATGCCTGCAGTGGTGATGAGAAAATAACTTCTGCAGTCAATCACTCGGCCCAATACTCTCATACTTTGTACCCAGGGATGTACATAGAAATCATGGGGGTTCAGAGCAGAAGTTGTAATTGCCCCCCATAATTAAAAATAACAGAGGTCACAGAGGAAGAAATCTCACAACTTTCCAGACTTAACATAGTTATTTTCCTACTGCTGAACTGCTGAAGTAGGAAAGAACCTCTTTCATTGCCCCCATAAATTATGATGCTAACAAAAATGCCCCCAAACACAGTATGATACCCCCATGGTGAATTTCTCCACATTAGCATCCACATGCACAGTATAATGACCCTACCCCACCTCAACTCCCAAGGCAAAGCATGGTGACCCCAACACAGTATGATCCCCCAACTGTGACCCACACACAGCCCTCCATGATGTATAATGGTCCTATATACAGTACAAAGGCCCCATACCTCTCCACACTGTATAATGGCCCGCACTAGCCCTCCAAACAGTATAATGGCCCCACAAAGCCTTCCACACAGTATGATGGACCCCACACAAACCTTCACACTGTATAATTATTTGCATGCAGTATATTGTTCCTCCCAGGTGGCCATTCAAATATTATAATGGCCCCTCAAAGCCCTTCAAATATTATAATCACCCCACATAGCCTTCGTATACTGGGCCCCATATATTCCTCCACATAATATTATGTTCCCCCCCCCATAATCCTCCATATAGTAAAATGCACTCCCCATGGTCCTCCATAGAATTTGATGCACTCCCCATGATCCTTGATAGAATATATAATGCATTCGCCATGCTTCTCCATGCAATATAATGCACTCGCCATGTTCCTCCATACAATATAATGCACTCCTCATGGTCTTCATACAATATAATGCACTCCCCATGGTCTTTCATACAATATAATGTACTCCCCATGGTCCTCCATACAATATAATGTACTCCCATGGTCCTCCATACAATATAATGCACTCCCCATGGTCATCCATACAATATAATGCACTCCCCATGGTCCTCCATACAATATAATGCACTCCTCATGGTCCTCCATACAATATAATGCACTCCTCATGGTCCTCCATACAATATAATGCACTCCTCATGGTCTTCCATACAATATAATGCACTCCCCATGGTCCTCCATACAATATAATGCACTCCCCATGGTCCTCCATAGAATATAATGTACTCCCATGGTCCTCCATACCTTATAATGCACTCCCCATGGTCCTCCATACAATATAATGTACTCCCCATGGTCCTCCATACAATATAATGTACTCCCCATAATCCTCCATACAATATAATGCACTCACCATGGTCCTCTATACAATATAATACAATCCCCATGGTCCTCCTTATACTATAATGCATTCCCCATGGTCCACCATAAAATATAATGCACTCCCCATGATCCACCATACTATATAAGTCACCTCCCATGGTCCTCCATACTCTATTATGGCCACCAGTCAATAATTAAAAAAAACAAATAAATACAATACTCACGTCTCCTCGTTCCACTCTATGCTTCAGTCTCCTGAGCATGTGGTGTGAAGCACCGCACATCTCAGTACAGCGGGCACACTGTAATGACAAACAAAAAAATAGAAAAATCGTCTCAAAGAAGCCGCAGCCAGCTCACCTAACCAGACCATCAGACACGGAGCACGAGAGTTCGTCTTGACCGGGACGCCGAACAGCAGCAGTATTGAAAGATGCAGATACTCCAGCTCCAGTAAAACGGTAAATTTCTTTATTAATCCAAAATCGTCATTAAAAAAGGATAATCCTTACAAATGGTGGACAATATAGGTGATTGCAAGAAGATTTATGGCAACGCGTTTTGATCACTATAGATCTTACTCATGCCAGTAACATTCAAAAGTGAGTGCTACACATATAATGCTCATAGACCTATCACAAGATCTCCATTAGTCACATGATTGACCTTGGAAGGTCCTGACATCGCACATAGCAAAACATAAAACTGTAGTTTAAAACTCTACACACTATTAAAAAGTTACAAAATATCAACAATAATGATACAATATTTCGCTTCTTTTGTTTAGACCCGTGGGGAAACGAGTATTAAGATTGTATGTCCAAAACCCCTCCCTGGTAAGAAGGCGTCTCTGATTATCTCCCCCGCGGCTTGGAGGATAAATTCTTTCAATACCATGTACTTTTAAATTTGTGATATCCCCATTGTGTTTTATTTCAAAATATCTTGAAACCGTTGAAACATTTCTGTTCATTGTATTACAATTACTGACATCCCTCAGGTGTTCCGTAACACACGTTTTTAACTTCCTTGATGTTCACCCCATATAAGACTTTTGGCATGCTACACAGTCCATTTTATAAACCACATTTTTGGTGTGACAATTTATGAAACTCTTTGTTGTAGTTTTTTGTCCCTTCAGAGTTTTGAAACGTGCTGCCCAATTGCGAGTGTGCACACGTACTACACACCGAAGTACCACACTTAAAAAAACCTTGGCATTCCAGCCAGGTGCTTGACTTAGATCTAGGTGTATGGTGAATTGGGAGCAATTATGTCTCCGATAGTTTGCGCTCTCCTAGCCACTACACTAACTCCATCTTTTAAAACGTTCATGAGCATATTGTCCTCATATAAGACCGGTAACCTTTTATTTATTATTTCTTTGATCTGGTTAAATTGGGGGCTGAATTGTAGACAAACATAGGGCTTATTGTCATATTTACTCTTATTAAAACTATTGATTTTATTTGGTACTAGTAAATCTGCTCTATGTTTTTTATCCACTATAGCTGTGGCTCTATCCAGAGACCAATGAGGATAATTACAAGCCCTAAGATTACTTCTTAATTTATCAAATTCCCCTAGTTTGTCCTCTTCCCTGCTGCAGTTTCGTTTCAATCTCATAAATTCCCCAACTGGTATGGCTTTGATTGTATGGGTTGGATGGCTACTGGTCGCATATAGGATCGTGTTTCCACTAATCGGTTTTTCATGCGTTTTGCTGATAATGTATTCCTCATCAATACCGCATAATTTAAGATCTAAAAAAGACATATTTTGTTGGTCGCATTTAAATGTAAATTTTATGCCAAAATCATTGGCATTAATGTATTCCACAAATCCCGGTATGGAAGACACATCGCCCCCCACCCCCCCCAAATAATGAGGGTATCATTAATGTATCTGCCATACCAGGAAATGTGGTCAACAAAAGGAGTTTCCGCCGAATATATGAATTTCTGTTCCCAATGTGCCATGGTCAAATTGGCCAAAGATGGTGAGTATTTGGCCCCCATAGGAACTCCTGACTTTTGCACATATATTTGCTCATCAAACGAAAAAATATTGTGTTTCATAAGCAGGGGTGGATTAAGGGTAGCCAGGGCCCCGGGCTGTTCAGACACTGTGGGCCCCCCCCGGTCATGTGACGGGGGTCATGTGACGGGGGTCATGTGACGGGGGTCATGTGCCATACCCGAACCAGATTATTCCAGAAAAATGGCCAGGCCCTACTCTACTGTAACCTATTAAATATTTGTTAAAATCTGCAATACAATTTAGGTATATTTTGACCAATAATATCACATACAAGGAACAAATACCACCGCACCATGACCAGACCACAAATTACAACTACAGTGATAGAATAATATCACATACAAGGAACAAATACCACCGCACCATGTCAAGACCACAAATTACAACCACAGTGATCGAATAATATCACATACAAGGAACAAATACCACCGCACCATGTCAAGACCACATATTACCACCACTTGGTGACCAAATATCACATACAAGGGACAAATACCACAACACCATGTCCAGACCACATATTACCACCACATAGTGACTGAATACTACAATACTGATCAGTAAAAAACAACAACACAATACTATCACCATAAGTGCCAGTATTCACAGGAGATCTGTACTTAGTATGCAGTGTCTGTGTAGAGGTAATACAGAGATCACTGGTGGTTAGTGTTGAGCATTCCGATACCGCAAGTATCGGGTATCGGCCAATATTTGCGGTATCGGAATTCCGATACCGAATTCCGATACTTCTCGCGTATCGGATACTGGAATCGGAAGTTCCCAGAATTCAAACTGAACGCAGCAGCCAATGAGGAATGATTGGAAGTGTGGGCACATCCTGTTTAGCATGGTGGGCATGTAAGTACTGGCAAGGCTGTGATTGGCTGCTGAAATGATGTCACTCTGCACTATAAAAAACGCTGCCGCCATTTTGCGCTCACTCTGCTGTGATTTCAGTTAGGGACAGGACGCTGTGTTCTAACTGAGGGCCAGTTGAGATAGCTAATTGCTTTATTTTCCTTTCCAAAGGCTAATTTAGCAAAACGCTGTGTGTTCTTCACTGTTCACCTTGCTCTTGCCTTGCAGCGCTGTTTTAACAGCGTTCTGCAAGGTCTCTGTGTGTGTGTGTGTGTGTGCAGCTCACTCTGTAGTCTGTGTGCAGCCATATACCCGGTTGTATTCAGCTCAGGGGGGGTTCACACTGCCTCACACAGTTGTCCTTTTTTGCTCATAGTGCAGCCTGCTGCACATTTTTTCTCAAATTTCCTATTAGTGTTTTTCCACCTGTCTCCAGCTAAATTGTGGAAAAACACTACATAGGATAACCTAGAGGGGGGTTTTTGGGCCTTGCAGCGCCGTTTACGGCTGTCTGCACGGTCTCCGTGTGAGCCCAGCTCGCCCTGTAGTCTGTGTGCAGCCATAGCCGGTTGGATTCAGCTCAGGGTGCGTTACTGCCTCATACCTTGAAAAAAAATTTCCTTTTTTTCAAATAGTGCAGCCTGTTTAAAATTTAAAAAAAAAAATTCCTATTAGTGTTTTTCCACCCGTCTCCAGCTAAATTGTGGAAAAACACTACATAGGATAACCTAGAGGGTGTTTATTGGGCCTTGCAGCGCCGTTTACGGCTGTCTGCACGGTCTCTGTGTGAGCGCAGCTCGCCCTGTAGTCTGTGTGCAGCCATAGCCGGTTGGATTCAGCTCAGGGTGTGTTACTGCCTCATACATTGAAAAAAAATTTCCTTTTTTTCAAATAGTGCAGCCTGTTTAAAAAATTTTTTAAAAATTCCCTATTAGTGTCTTTCCACCCGTCTCCAGCTAAATAGTGGAAAACCACTAAATAGGATAACCTAGAGGAGGTTTTTTGGGCCTTGCAGCGCCGTTTACGGCTGTCTGCACGGTCTCCGTGTGATTAAAACTAGCTCTGTAGCCCGATCTGCAAAAAAAAAAAAGTAAAGTTCACCAAACACAACTAAACAGTTGTGTAGGCCACATTTGAAAAATAATAAAGTTTAGTCCACACTTTACAACATTAGTGTTTCTTACACCTGTTAGGAGGAGCATTTCAGGAATAAGCACACTAAGGCCTTAGTACTTTTCTGCTTATCTTTATCTGTCAACCAAGATGAAGAGGGCAGGGAGTAAGGCACGTGGGCGTGGGCGCGGAGCAGGGAGAGGAGCAGGGAGAGGACGTGGTGATTCTGTGCCTGCTGCGGGCACCGGTGACTCGTCGTCACTCAGTTTCAGCAGGGAACAGTCCTTCATGCGCAGCTTTGTCGGAGAGCGCCGTGCACCGCTGCTGCGTGAAGACCAAATTGAAGCCGTTGTCGGGTGGATGGCAGCTAACGCCTCGGCATCGACTTCAGTTAGTGCCACATCCTCTCAGGCATAGACCACTGGAGAGCAGCCATCTGTCTCTTCACCACCTGCCAAATTGGCCAGGCAGTCAGAGAGCCCAAGACAGGAGCCGTCTCTACTTCTGTTCTCTGAATCTCTTGGCTTGGAAACAGGGGGCCAGCCAAGCAGCATTGGAGAAATGGAAGAAGAGGCAGTGTGCAGTGATGCCCAACAGCTTTGTCTCTCTGACTCTGAAGAGGCGGGTGGGCCAGTGCCTCCGGTGACCACAGCGCAGTACGCATCTGATGATGAAACTCAGGTGACGCTTTCTGGTGCGTACTGTGCTGCCGAGACTACCCAGGAGGAGCAGTTGGTGGCAGAGGGTAGTGGAGATGATGAGGTCGTTGACCCATCGTGGCGTGAGGAACAGGAAGGTGGTGGGAGCAGCTCTGAGGAAGAGATTCCCCTTACGGGCCAAAGAGGGAGAGGGAGGGGGAAGACTGCGGAGCCTGTAGCCTCCACTTTAGCACCCGTTAGGAGCCTGTCTCTTTCCAAAGCCAAAAAGGGCGCTCCCAAGACTTGCAGTGCCTGGTCCTTTTTTGACACAGTTGCAGATGACATTTGTTTTGTCAAATGCAAGCTGTGTCATCAGAAAGTAAAAAGAGGGAAAAATGTCAGCAACCTCAATACCACAAATATGTGGAAACATGTGCGGACCAGGCACGCGGTGGAGTTACAGAAACAGACTGAAGATGTAGGCCAACCAACAGCGGCAGCTACCACCTCTTCAGGTATATATATATATATATATATATATATATATATATATGTATATATATATGTATATATATATGTGTGTATATATGTATGTGTGTATATGTGTATATGTATGTATATATATATATATATATGTATGTATATAAAAACAGGTTCCTCGCATCATGTTCTAATTCACTTTATGCAGTTAATAGCCCTCTGTGTCTGTACTGCTACATACTTAGGCAGTTAACTTGTTCATGCAGCTTTACATGAACACCCGAGCCTTACACTATGGCTGGTCCGAATAACTAAAGCAATTGTTACCATCCACCTCTCGTGTCTCCCCTTTTCCTCATAGTCTGTAAGCTTGCGAGCAGGGCCCTCATTCCTCCTGGTATCTGTTTTGAACTGTATTTCTGTTATGCTGTAATGTCTATTGTCTGTACAAGTCCCCTCTATAATTTGTAAAGCACTGCGGAATATGTTGGCGCTATATAAATAAAAATTATTATTATTATTATTATTCAGCTCGTGTTGCCTCTTCCTCCAGCTCACGCACAGCAGGTTTGGCTTCCTCCCAGGATCGCCATGGAAGAACCTCTGGCACTGTTGTCCAGAGACCTTGTGTAATTCCACCCACAGCACCACCTTCCCAGTCATCCTCACACTCCCAGTCTACTCTACAGCCATCGGTAGTACAGGCATGGGAGAAAAGGCGGGCATTCTCGGCCAACCACCCCCGAGCACAGGCTCTGAATGCAGGCATTGCCAAACTGTTGTCCCTGGAAATGCACTCGTTCAGGCTGGTGGAGACTGACAGCTTCCGTGACTTGATGGCATTGGCAGTCCCACAGTACAAGGTGCCCAGCCGCTTTTACTTCAGCAGGCAAGCTGTCCCTGCCCTGCACAGGCATGTTGAGGGAAACATAAAACATGCGCTACTGAACGCCGTCAGTAGCAAGGTCCACCTCACCACCGATGCGTGGACCAGTCAGCATGGACAGGGGCGATACGTTTCCCTCACTGCCCATTGGGTTAATGTTGTTGAGCCAGGTACAGATCGTGCGAGTGGCGCAGGACGTGTCCTGCCCACTCCAAGGATTGCAGGAATCCAGTCTGTACGCATTGACTCCTTCTCTTACACAAGTTCCTCAGAATCAACTCTGCAGGAGCCGTCACAGTCCACCTCCACATGGGCCCGTGAACGTTTACCTATGACCGACATGAGCACAGCCGTGGCCAAACGTCAGCAGGCCGTCTTGAAACTAGTTTCATTGGGGAATCGAAGCCACACAGCGCAGGAGCTCTGGAATGCCATCAAGCAGGAGAGCGATGTGTGGTTACTGCCAGCGAATCTCCAGCCAGGCATGGTAGTGTGTGACAATGGTCGAAATCTGGTGGCAGCTTTGGCCCTTGGCAACCTCACTCACATCCCATGTCTGGCACATGTGCTCAATTTGGTTGTGCAGAGTTTTCTGAGGGACTATCCGGATCTTGATGCCCTGCTGCACAAGGTCCGCCTAGAGTGTGCTCACTTGCGGCGTTCCAGCTTGGCCAGATCCCGCATTGCTGCTCTGCAGCGCCGATTCCGCCTTCCGGAACACCGCATCATATGTGACCTACCTACCCGGTGGAATTCCACGTTACATATGTTGGAGCGGTTGTGTGAGCAGCAGCAAGCAGTTATGGAGTACCAGCTGCATCAGGCGCAAAGAAGTCGCAGTCAGCGCCGATCAGACTTCACAACCACAGAGTGGGCCACTATGAAGGACGTCTGCCAGGTTTTGCGTCCTTTTGATTATTCCACGCGGATGGCAAGTGCAGATGATGCACTAGTCAGCATGACTGTCCCCCTTATCTGCCTGCTTCAGCAAACTTTGCAAGGGTTAAGGGATGATGTTGTGGAAGAGGTGGAGGATGAGGAGTCACCTTTTCCATCAGCTTCTGGAGAGTCAGCGCCACGTGGTTCCTCACAAAGGGGTACGCAGGGGCCAATTTGTGAGGAGGATGAGGAGGAGTCAATGGAGGAGGAAGAGCTCCGTCCAGAGGAGGGAGCGACACAATTGTCCAGTGGTCAGTGTGTACAGCGAGGGTGGGGTGATGACGAGCGGGCAGAGATCATGTCTCAAGCAGGGGACAGCGTTTCTGGGCCAGTTGGCACTCTGTAAATTCAAACAGCTCGTACTTAATTATCAGAGGGATTATTCATAAATGTCTCACAGTTGTCCACTCTTATTTTTTTTAAAAATAGTAAACCTTTATTAAATCTTAAATAAATATAATTATAAACAGCACACCAAACACCACAGGAAAGAAAACAACCAGGGGCGTGCCTACCCCTACACTGGCCTAGCTGACCTTACCTATTTGCGGAGGTTGGCACCCTAAAAACCTGCGCAGTGGCGCCCCCGCTCCTCGACGGCTCACCCTGCTCACCCTATAGGGCCCTGTAGTGGCAGGGGGTGAAGAAGATGGTGAATAGGCAGGTGAGAAAGAAAAGAGGTATATATGTAATATCTAGATGTCTAGACTGATTTTGCTATATGTAATCATAAACATGGCCCTTTCGTGGAGATGCTCGATACTATTTGCAGTTTGTCTTAATTGAATATAGCTCAAATAACTTATTGCAATAGATAACTCGACCCTATGATAACAATAGCAGTATACTTGGTGGGCTAAACTGATGTACCCAGCTACAGTAACTTGAACTGATATTCTGATAGCGCTCTTATAATAGCAGTATACTTAATGGGCTAAACTGATGTACCCAGCTATGGTGACTTGAACTGATGTTCTGATAGCGCTCTTACACTATCTGTAGCTATATATTGTGAGTACTACTCCACCTAGGGATATGTTTATAAAGAGATATTTCTACAGGTGTTGATGTGTCCACGATATGTACACAGAAATAGAGGACGTGCACTCTATTAATCTAAATATACCTCACTTTAGGTGATGTTAATATACATGCATAGGCCAGGAAGATAAATTTATATATACACAAAAAATGCAAAAAGAACAAAAAAAAAAAAACACACCAGTCACCCTAAAAACAGTATTAAACAATCTTAGTCATATTGCAACTTAAGATAACCATTATGTCCTTTGTCAGACATTTAAGTCCACTGTCGACTTCCAGGGCATGTTGCCCATATATATTCTGTACCAGTTCTAAATAGAATAATCGTACCAGTTTGAAGATAGTTACTCGACGCGTTTCCCCTCTTTAGCCGAGGTTCATCAGGAGGAGGATATAAACAAGGTACTTATCTGCAAATACTGGTATGAAGTGCGTGGATACAGCACAGTGGTCGGGACAATACCCTGTCTTGGTATGATGCCATGGAGCCGAACCGCCCGTGTCCCACTCTTATATAGAAGCGCTAACCCCAATCATGTTGCCATCTGTGTATCCTCGTTTCCGGTCTCAGCGGCGCACAAATATGATACATCAGCGTGCGTGTCAGGCCAGTGTATGTAGAATGCGGTCCACGCCTCGCTATGGTGCCGCCCAGCGTCGCATGGAGATGACAGATACACAGGCGTACTTGTCAGGCCGACGTGTACAGAAGGTATGCGTCCCACGCCTCGCTATGATGCCGCCCGCAGTAACGCCTAGAGATGACGATACAGGATAGCCGGCCGTTGTATCAAGGAGGTGTGTGTTCCACCCCTCCCTCTATTGTATTGCTGTCACCCATGTGCAGCATGGGTGTTAATCCAATACCGCCCATTATGCAAAAATGGGGCGTTCATATAAAATGAGATATATAACGAGCGGACTTGGCCAAAAGGCATGCAGTGCCTATCGTTCTACTGTATCCCCCAAAAAGATAACAAGGGCGTTACTGCGGGCGGCATCATAGCGAGGCGTGGGACGCATACCTTCTGTACACGTCGGCCTGACAAGTACGCCTGTGTATCTGTCATCTCCATGCGACGCTGGGCGGCACCATAGCGAGGCGTGGACCGCATTCTACATACACTGGCCTGACACGCACGCTGATGTATCATATTTGTGCGCCGCTGAGACCGGAAATGAGGATACACAGATGGCAACATGATTGGGGTTAGCGCTTCTATATAAGAGTGGGACACGGGCGGTTCGGCTCCATGGCATCATACCAAGACAGGGTATTGTCCCGACCACTGTGCTGTATCCACGCACTTCATACCAGTATTTGCAGATAAGTACCTTGTTTATATCCTCCTCCTGATGAACCTCGGCTAAAGAGGGGAAACGCGTCGAGTAACTATTTTCAAACTGGTACGATTATTCTATTTAGAACTGGTACAGAATATATATGGGCAACATGCCCTGGAAGTCGACAGTGGACTTAAATGTCTGACAAAGGACATAATGGTTATCTTAAGTTGCAATATGACTAAGATTGTTTAATACTGTTTTTAGGGTGACTGGTGTGTTTTTTTTTTTTTGTTCTTTTTGCATTTTTTGTGTATATATAAATTTATCTTCCTGGCCTATGCATGTATATTAACATCACCTAAAGTGAGGTATATTTAGATTAATAGAGTGCACGTCCTCTATTTCTGTGTACATATCGTGGACACATCAACACCTGTAGAAATATCTCTTTATAAACATATCCCTAGGTGGAGTAGTACTCACAATATATAGCTACAGATAGTGTAAGAGCGCTATCAGAACATCAGTTCAAGTCACCATAGCTGGGTACATCAGTTTAGCCCATTAAGTATACTGCTATTATAAGAGCGCTATCAGAATATCAGTTCAAGTTACTGTAGCTGGGTACATCAGTTTAGCCCACCAAGTATACTGCTATTGTTATCATAGGGTCGAGTTATCTATTGCAATAAGTTATTTGAGCTATATTCAATTAAGACAAACTGCAAATAGTATCGAGCATCTCCACGAAAGGGCCATGTTTATGATTACATATAGCAAAATCAGTCTAGACATCTAGATATTACATATATACCTCTTTTCTTTCTCACCTGCCTATTCACCATCTTCTTCACCCCCTGCCACTACAGGGCCCTATAGGGTGAGCAGGGTGAGCCGTCGAGGAGCGGGGGCGCCACTGCGCAGGTTTTTAGGGTGCCAACCTCCGCAAATAGGTAAGGTCAGCTAGGCCAGTGTAGGGGTAGGCACGCCCCTGGTTGTTTTCTTTCCTGTGGTGTTTGGTGTGCTGTTTATAATTATATTTATTTAAGATTTAATAAAGGTTTACTATTTTTAAAAAAAATAAGAGTGGCCAGTTGGCACTCTGCAGCACATGGTGGATTTCATGCTGCAGTGCCTGAGAAACGACCGCCGCATCGACCACATTCTCAACATGCCTGATTATTGGGTGTTCACCCTCCTCGATCCTCGCTACCGGGACAACGTCCAAAACCTCATCCCAGCGTTGACCCGGGAGCGTAAATTGCGGGAGTACCACGACACACTGGTGAATTCCATCATCTTCTCCTGTCCAACTGAGAGGAGTGCTGCTAGTGCTTTACAAAGCAGCTCAGTGCGTCGAGGCAGTGGGGGAGGCTCTGCCCAAAGAGGGAGCAGAAGCAGTGCCTCTGCCCAAGGCAAGCCCAGTAAGGCACAACTCTGGCACACTTTTGAGTGCCCGCCCCAAATGTCTACACCATCACCGGCGGCTCCAGTCAGCAGGAGGCAACGGTTCCGTCAGATGGTGACAGACTACATGGCTTGCCCTCTTACTGTACTCCCAGACGGCTCTTCCCCGTTCAAGTTTTGGGTCTCTAAGCTGGATACATGGCCAGAGCTAAGCCAGTATGCATTGGAGGTGCTGGCTTGCCCTGCGGCTAGTGTCTTATTGGAACGTGTCTTTAGTGCCGCAGGTGGTGTACTAACAGACCGTCGCATGCGACTGTCCTCCGATAACGTTGACCGGCTTACTTTCCTGAAAATGAACCAGGCCTGGATCTCGCAGGAATTTGCCACTCCTCTGCCTGATTAAGTAATTGGGTGTCATCCAGGTCTCCTGCTGTGTTCATCTTTCTACCACCTGAACTGCTATTCCTGGGTTCCAACACCGCCAGTTGCGGCTCAGAAGTGCAGGCTGCACAGTAAAAACATACGACCCAGTGTTATTGGGTTTCAGTAATGTCAGCTGATCCCCAGCTGTGTAGCCGGCAATGTGTCCTGCGACCGCCACGCTGGCACAACAACCTAAATGTAAGGGAACCTGTCCCCCCCGTCGTTTGTTACTGAAAGAGCCATCTTGTGCAGCAGTAATGCTGCACAAGGAAAAGGTAGCTCTTTTGGTTTAGCTCCTTGCACACGCAGAACTTAACACTTATAAAATGTGTTCACTGATACCGTTATACCGTCCCGGAGCTGGGACTTTCCTTCGTAATGTGACGCAGCACAGCCGTCATTACTACCCCCTTGGTGCCATGCCCTGCCTCCTCAGCGTTGTTTTAAGCTGTCACGGAGCCTGCGCTGTTCTGTTATCCCTTGGGCATGCCCTATTTGCGCTGCCTGTCTTCTGACATAATTTGGTGTCAGGCTGGCTGCGCCTGTGCGGCCGCGCTGCCCGAGATCCCGCCTCGCAGTGTCTTCTGATTGAGTCACACTGCGGGCCTGGGATCCATGGGCATGCGCAGTGCATATCTTCCCCTCGGGCTCTCGCTCATTTCCCTCCGCCTTCTTTAGACTGTGCGCCGTCAGCTGATCCCTAATAGCATGCCACGGCCGTGACACCGCACAGTCTGAAGAAGAGGGAAGGAGGGGAGTGAGAGTCGAGTATATGCACTGTGCATGCCCATGGATCCAAGGCCCGCAGTGGGATTACGTTAGACGAGACTGCGAGGTGGGATCTGGAGCAGCGTGGACGCACAGGCACTGACAGCCTGACACCAAATTATGTCAGAAGACAGGCAGCGCTAATTGGGCATGGCCAAGGGCTAACAGAACAGCGCAGGCTCCGTGACAGCTTAAAACAACACTGAGGAGGCAGCGCACGGCACCAAGGGGATAGGAATGACAGCTGTGCTGTGTCCCATTACGAAGGAAATTCGCACCTCCGGGACGGTTGAACGGTATAAGGGGACACATTTTTAGTGTTTACTTCAGTGTTTGCAAGGAGCATAATTAAAAGAGCAACCTTTTCCTTTTGCATCCTTAGTGCTGCACAAGATGGCTCTTTCAGCTACAAACGTCTTGGGGGGGTTAAAGGTTCCCTTTCAACTTGCTCCAATCAGGCTTCGGCCTACACTCTCTTCCTCTGCTCCTCCTGCTGACCCTGGGCTCTAACACCGCCAGTTGGTGCCTGGAAGTGCTGTGTGCACAGTTAACAGTCGCTCCTCTGTTATTGGGGTTCAGTAACGTCAGCTGATCCCCAGCTGTGTGTGCGGCAATACCTCCAATCTGCTCCTCCTGCTGTCCCTGGGCTCTAACACCGCCAGTTGGTGCCTGGAAGTGCTGTGTGCACAGTTAACAGTCGCTCCTCTGTTATTGGGGTTCAGTAACGTCAGCTGATCCCCAGCTGTGTGTGCGGCAATACCTCCAATCTGCTCCTCCTGCTGTCCCTTGGCTCTAACACCGCCAGTTGGTGCCTGGAAGTGCTGTGTGCACAGTTAACAGTCGCTCCTCTGTTATTGGGGTTTAGTAACGTCAGCTGATCCCCAGCTATGTGTGCGGCAATACCTCCAATCTGCTCCTCCTGCTGTCCCTGGGCTCTAACACCGCCAGTTGGTGCCTGGAAGTGCTGTCTGCACAGTCAACAGTCGCTCCTCTGTTATTGGGGTTCAGTAACGTCAGCTGATCCCCAGCTGTGTATCCGGCAACGTGTCATGCGACCGCCACGCTGGCACAACTAAAATGTAAGGGGACCTGTCCCCCCCCCCTAGGCGTTTGTTACTGAAAGAGCCACCATGTGCAGCACTAATACTGCACAAGGGAAAGGTCGCTCTTGAAATTATGCTCCTTGCAAACGCTGAACTACACACTCATGTAATGTGTCCCCTCACACCGTCCAACCGTCCCGGAGGTGGGACTTTCCTTTGTAATGTGACGCAGCACAGCCGTCATTCCAACCCCCTTGGTGCCGTGCGCCACCTCCTCAACGTTGTTTGGTCCTGCTGACCCTGGGCTTAAACACCGCTAGTTTTTGACCGGAAGTGCTAGCTGCACAGAGAAAAACACCAGCCAATGTGTTAGTGGGGTTCAGCACCGCCAGCTGTTCCCCAGCTGTGTAGCCGGCAACGTGACCTGCAAACGCCACGCAGGCACAACAGAACAAAAGCTGCCACCAGTGCAGGCTTCGGCCTACACTCTGCTCCTCTCCTCCTCCTGCTGACCCTGGGCTCATAACACCACCAGTTTTAGCCTGGGAGTGCTAGCTGCACAGAGAAAAACACCAGCCAATGTGTCAGTGGGGTTCAGCACCGCCAGCTGTTCCCCTGCTGTGTAGTCGGCAACGTGTCCAGCACAAGCCACGCTGGCACAACAGAACAAAAGCTGCCACCAGTGCAGGCTTCGGCCTACACTCTGCTCCTCTCCTCCTCCTGCTGACCCTGGGCTTAAACACCGCTAGTTTTTGACCGGAAGTGCTAGCTGCACAGAGAAAAACACCAGCCAATGTGTTAGTGGGGTTCAGCACCGCCAGCTGTTCCCCAGCTGTGTAGCCGGCAACGTGACCTGCAAACGCCACGCAGGCACAACAGAACAAAAGCTGCCACCAGTGCAGGCTTCGGCCTACACTCTGCTCCTCTCCTCCTCCTGCTGACCCTGGGCTCATAACACCGCCAGTTTTAGCCTGGGAGTGCTAGCTGCACAGAGAAAAACACCAGCCAATGTGTCAGTGGGGTTCAGCACCGCCAGCTGTTCCCCTGCTGTGTAGTCGGCAACGTGTCCAGCACAAGCCACGCTGGCACAACAGAACAAAAGCTGCCAGCAGTGCAGGCTTCGGCCTACACTCTGCTCCTCTCCTCCTCCTGCTGACCCAGGGCTTAAACACCGCTAGTTTTTGCCCGGAAGTGCTAGCTGCACAGAGAAAAACACCAGCCAATGTGTTAGTGGGGTTCAGCAACGCCAGCTGTTCCCCTGCTGTGTAGCCGGCAACGTGACCTGCAAACGCCACGCAGGCACATGAACTGAAATTAAAGGGAACCTGGCCCCACCCCCCCAGGTGTTTCTATGTATAACAGCCACCTAGTACAGCAGTACTGCTGCATTTGTACAAGGTGGCTGATTTTTTATCCTTGCCCACGTAGAATTAAACACGTAAAATATGTGTCTCATTACAGACCATTACAATGTCCCTGAGGTGTGACTTTCCTTTTTAATGACACGCACCACCCCCCTTGGTAGCGCTGCCCGTCTTCTGACATCATTGGTTGGCTGCCTGTGCCTGTGCGTCCGCTCTGCCCGACACAACCCCCCTCGTTTCATATATTTTGGCTGCGAGGGTGTGATTGATGGGCATGTGCAGTGCATATGTTCGTCTGTCTTAACTCATCTCCTAACGCCTTCTTCAGACTGTGCGGCCTCCTGGCCGTGGTAGGCGATAAGGGATCAGCTGAGGCCGCCCAGTCTGAAGCAGGTGTAAGGACATGTGTGAGCGGCAAACATATTTACTGCACAAGGGCACGAATCCCAGCCACGCAGTGTGATTTTTTGAAAACGCACTGCGGGCCTGGGATTCATATCCATTGCTAACCGCAACGGCCAACATGAAATGAGGTGAGAAGACAGGCAGCGCTCACAGCGCATGGCCAAGGGATCACAATAGCGCAGACTCCTGTACAGCTAATAACAACGCTCAGGAATCTGCGCCCAGCACCTAGGTGTAAATTTTGACACCTGTGCTGCGTCTCCTTAAAAAGACAAGTCACGCCTCCACTACTGTTAGACAGTATAATGGGCTAAATAGTGTACGAGTTTTATTCAGCGTGTGCAAGGAGCAAACTAAATAGAGCAACCTTTTACTTGTGCAGCATTAATGCTGCACAAGGTGTGGCTCTTGTATCTTGCAACACCTGAGGGGGGGTTAAAGGTTACCTTTGAAATTGGTTCAACTAGGCTTCGGCCTACACTCTGCTCCTCTCCTCCTCCTGCTGACCCTGGGCTCTAACACCGCTAGTTTTTGCCCGGAAATGCGAGCTTCACAGAGAAAAACAACAGCCAATGTGTTAGTGGGGTTCAGCACCGCCAGCTGTGCCCCTGCTGTGTAACCGGCATCGTGTCCAGCACAAGCCACGCTGGCACAACCGACCAAAAGCTGCCACCAGTGCAGGCTTCGGCCTACACTTTGCTCCTCTCCTCCTCCTGCTGACCCTGGGCTCTAACACCACCAGTTTTTGCCCGGACATGCGAGCTGCACAGAGAAAAACACCAGTCAATGTGTCAGTGGGGTTCAGCAACGCCAGCTGTTCCCCTGCTGTGTAACCGGCATCGTGTCCAGCACAAGCCACGCTGGCACAACCGACCAAAAGCTGCCACCAGTGCAGGCTTCGGCCTACACTTTGCTCCTCTCCTCCTCCTGCTGACCCTGGGCTCTAACACCGCTAGTTTTTGCCCGGAAATGCGAGCTTCACAGAGAAAAACAACAGCCAATGTGTTAGTGGGGTTCAGCACCGCCAGCTGTTCCCCTGCTGTGTAGCCGGCATCGTGTCCAGCACAAGCCACGCTGGCACAACCGACCAAAAGCTGCCACCAGTGCAGGCTTCGGCCTACACTTTGCTCCTCTCCTCCTCCTGCTGACCCTGGGCTCTAACACCACCAGTTTTTGCCCGGACATGCGAGCTGCACAGAGAAAAACACCAGTCAATGTGTCAGTGGGGTTCAGCAACGCCAGCTGTTCCCCTGCTGTGTAGCTGGCAACGTGTCCTGCAAACGCCACGCAGGCACATGAACTGAAATTGAAGGAAGCCTGCCCCCCACCCCCAGGTGTTTCTATGTATAACAGCCACCTTGTACAGCAGTACTGCTGCATTTGTACAAGGTGGCTGACTTTTTCTCCTTGCCCACGTTTAATTAAACACGTACTAAATGTGTCTCATTGAGACCATTCCACTGTCCCTGAGGTGTGACTTTCCTTTCTAATGATACGCAGCACCACCCTTGTTAGCGCTGCCCATCTTTTGACATCATTGGTTAGCTGGCTGCGCCTGTGCGTCTGCCCTGCTCGAAACAACGCCCCTCGGTGTCTTATTTTTTTGGACAGCGAGGGTGTGATTGATGGGCATGTGCAGTGCATATGTTTGCCTGTGTTCACTCATCTCCTTCCGCCTTCTTCAGACTGGGTGGCCTCATGGCCGCGGCATGCGATAAGGGATCAGATGAGGCCGCCCAGTCTGAAGCAGGTATAAGGACATGTGTGAGCGGCAAACATATTTACTGCACAAGGCCACGAATCCCAGCCACGCAGTGTGATTTTTTGAAAACACACTGTGGGTCTGGGATTCATGTCCATCGCTAACCGCAACGGCCGACATGAAATGAGGTCAGAAGACAGGAAGCGCTCACAGCGCATGGCCAAGGGATAACAAGAGCGCAGACTCCTGTACAGCAAATAACAATGCTCAGGAAGCCCATGCACCAAGGTGTTATTTTCGACACCTGGGCTGCTTTTCTTTAAAAAGACAAGTCACGCCTCCACTACTGTTTTACAGTAGAATGGGCTAAATAGTGTACGTGTTTTATTCAGCGTGTGCAAGGAGCAAAATTAATAGAGCAACCTTTTACTTGTGCAGCATTAATGCTGCACGAGGTGTGGCTCTTGTACCTTGCAACACCTGAGGGGGGTTAAAGGTTACCTTTTAAATTGGTTCAACTAGGCTTCGGCCTACACTCTGCTCCTCTCCTCCTCCTGCTGACCCTGGGCTATAACACCGCCAGTTGTAGCCTGGAAGTGCTAGGTGCACAGAGAAAAACACCCGCCAATGTGTTAGTGGGGTTCAGCACCGCCAGCTGTTCCCCTGCTGTGTAGCCGGCATCGTGTCCAGCACAAGCCACGCTGGCACAACTGACCAAAAGCTGCCACCAGTGCAGGCTTCGGCCTACACTCTGCTCCTCTCCTCCTCCTGCTGTCCCTGGGCTCTAACAACGCTAGTTTTTGCCCGGAATTGCTAGCTGCACAGAGAAAAACACCAGCCAATGTGTTAGTGGGGTTCAGCACCGCCAGCTGTTCCCCTGCTGTGTAGCCGGCAACGTGACCTGCAAACGCCACACAGGCACATGAACTGAAATTGAAGTGAGCCTGCCCCCCACCCCCAGGTGTTTCTATGTATAACATCCACCTTGTACAGCAGTACTGCTGCATTTGTACAAGGTGGCTGACTTTTTCTCCTTGCCCATGTGGAACTCAACACGTACAAAATGTGTCTCATTAGAGACCATTACAATGTCCCTGAGGTGTGACTTTCCTTTTTAATGACACGCAGCACCCCCATTGTTAGCGCTGCCCGTCTTCAGACATCATTGGTTGGCTGGCTGTGCCTGTGCGTCCGCCCTGCCCGACACAACGCCCCTCGTTGTCTCATATATTTTGACTGCGAGGGTGTGATTGATGGGCACGAGCAGTGCATATGTTTGCCTGTCTTCACTCCCCTCCTTCCGCCTTCTTCAGACTGTGCGGCCTCCTGGCCGTGGTAGGCGATAAGGGATCAGCTGAGGCCGCCCAGTCTGAAGCAGGTGTAAGGACATGTGTGAGCGGCGAACATATTTACTGCACAAGGCCACGAATCCCAGCACCGCAGTGTGACTTTATGGAAAGGCACTGTGGGTCTGGGATTTATGGCCATCGTTAACCGCACCGGCCAACATGAAATGAGGTCATAAGACGGCCTGCACTAACAGGGTATTGCCAAGGGATAACACAAGAGCGCACTCTCCTGTACTGCAAATAACAACGGTAAGGAGTCTGCGCCCAGCACCTAGGTGTAAATTTTGACACCTGTGCTGCGTCTTCTTCAAAAGAAAAGTCACGCCTCCACTACTGTTTGACAGTATAATGGGCTAAATAGTGTACGTGTTTTATTCAGCGTATGCAAGGAGCAAAATTAAGAGAGCAACCTTTGACTTGTGCAGCATTAATGCTGTTCAAGGTGTTGCTCTTGTACCTTGCAACACCTGAGGGGGGGTTAAAGGTTACCTTTGAAATTGGTTCAACTAGGCTTCGGCCTACACTCTGCTCCTCTCCTCCTCCTGCTGACCCTGGGCTCTAACACCGCTAGTTTTTGCCCTGAAGTGCTAGCTGCACAGAGAAAAACACCAGCCAATGTGTTAGTGGGGTTCAGCACCGCCAGCTGTTCCCCTGCTGTGTAGCCGGCATCGTGTCCAGCACAAGCCACGCTGGCACAACCGACCAAAAGCTGCCACCAGTGGAGGCTTTGGCCTACACTCTGCTCCTCTCCTCCTCCTGCTGACCTTGGGCTCTAACACTGCTAGTTTTTGCCCGGAATTGCTAGCTGCACAGAGAAAAACACCAGCCAATGTGTTAGTGGGGTTCAGCACCGCCAGCTGTTCCCCTGCTGTGTAGCTTGCAACGTGACCTGCAAACGCCACGCAGGCACATGAACTGAAATTGAAGGGAGCTTGCCCCCCACCCCCAGGTGTTTCTATGTATAATAGCCACCTTGTACAGCAGTACTGCTGCATTTGTACAAGGTGGCTGACTTTTTCTCCTTGCCCACGTGGAACTCAACACGTACAAAATGTGTCTCATTGAGACCATTCCACTGTCCCTGAGGTGTGACTTTCCTTTCTAATTATACGCAGCACCACCCTTGGTAGCGCTGCCCGTCTTCTAACATCATTGGTTGGCTGCCTGTGCCTGTGCGTCCGCCCTGCCCAACACAACGCCCCTCGTTGTCTCATATATTTTGGCTGCGAGGGTGTTATTGATGGGCATGTGCAGTGCATATGTTCGCATGTCTTAACTCATCTCCTTCCGCCTTCTTCAGACTGTGCGGCCTCATGGCCGCGGCATGCGATAAGGGATCAGATGAGGCCACCCAGTCTGAAGCAGGTGTAAGGACATGTGTGAGCGGCAAACATATTAACTGCACAAGGGCACGAATCCCAGCCACGCAGTGTGATTTTTTCCAAACACACTGTGGGTCTGGGATTCATGTCCACCGCTAACCGCATCGGCCAACATGAAATGAGGTCAGAAGACAGGAAGCGCTCACAGCGCATGGCCAAGGGATAACAAGAGCGCAGACTCCTGTACAGCAAATAACAACGCTCAGGAAGCTGCGCCCATGCACCAAGGTGTTATTTTCGACACCTGGGCTGCTTTTCTTTAAAAAGACAAGTCACGCCTCCACTACTGTTTTACAGTAGAATGGGCTAAATAGTGTACGTGTTTTATTCAGAGTGTGCAAGGAGCAAAATTAATAGAGCAACCTTTTACTTGTGCAGCATTAATGCTGCACGAGGTGTGGCTCTTGTACCTTGCAACACCTGAGGGGGGTTAAAGGTTACCTTTTAAATTGGTTCAACTAGGCTTCGGTCTACACTCTGCTCCTCTCCTCCTCCTGCTGACCCTGGGCTCTAACACCGCCAGTTTTTGCCCGGACGTGCTAGCTGCACAGAGAAAAACACCAGCCAATGTGTTAGTGGGGTTCAGCACCGCCAGCTGTTCCCCAGCTGTGTAGCCGGCAACGTGACCTGCAAACGCCACGCAGACACAACAGAACAAAAGCTGCCACCAGTGCAGGCTTCGGCCTACATTCTGCTCCTCTCCTCCTCCTGCTGACCCTAGGCTCATAACACCGCCAGTTTTAGCCTGGAAGTGCTAGCTGCACAGAGAAAAACACCAGCCAATGTGTCAGTGGGGTTCAGCACCGCCAGCTGTTCACCAGCTGTGTAGCCAGCAACGTGCCCTGCAAACGCCATGCAGGCACATGAACTGAAATTGAAGGGAGCCTGCCCCCCACCCCCAGGTGTTTCTATGTATAACAGCCACCTTGTTCAGCAGTACTGCTGCATTTATACAAGGTGGCTGACTTTTTCTCCTTGCCCACGTGGAACTCAACACGTACAAAATGTGTCTCATTGAGACCATTCCACTGTCCCTGAGGTGTGACTTTCCTTTCTAATGATACGCAGCACCCCCCTTGGTAGCGCTTCCCGTCTTTTGACATCATGGTTAGCTGGCTGCGCCTGTGCATCCGCCCTGCGTGAAACAACGCCCCTCGTTGTCTTATTTATTTTGTCAGCGAGGGTGTGGTTTATGGGCACGAGCAGTGCATATGTTCGCCTGTCGTCACTCATCTCCTTCCGCCTTCTTCAGACTGTGCGGCCTCATGGCCGCGGCATGCGAAAAGGGATCAGCAGAGGCCGCCCAGTCTGAAGCAGGTGTAAGGATGTGTGTGAGCGTCGAAAATGTTTACTGCTCAAGGCCACGAATCCCAGCACCGCAGTGTGACTTTATGAAAAGGCACTGTGGGTCTGGGATTTATGGCCATCGTTAACCGCAGCGGCCAACATGAAATGAGGTCATAAAACGGGCAGCGCTAACAGGGCATTGCCAAGGGATAACACAAGAGCGCAGACTCCTGTACAGCAAAAAACAACGCTCAGGAAGCTGCGCCAAGCACAAAGGCGTTATTTGGGACACCTATGCTGCGTCTCCTTAAAAATACAAGTCACGCCTCAACTACAGTTTGACTGTAGAATGGGCTAAATTGTGTACGTGTTGCATTCAGCGTGTGCAAGTAGAAAAAATAATAGAGCAACCTTTTACTTGTGCAGCATTAATGCTGCACAAGGTGTGGCTCTTGTACTTTGTAACACCTGAGGGGGGTTAAAGGTTACCTTTGAAATTGGTTCAACTAGGCTTCGGCCTACACTCTGCTCCTCTGCTCCTCCTGCTGCCCCTGGGCTATAACACCACTAGTTTTTGCCCGGAAGTGCTAGCTGCACAGAGAAAAACACCAGCCAATGTGTTAGTGGGGTTCAGCACCGCCTGCTGGTCCCCCACTGTGTAGCCGGCAAAGTGTCCTGCAAACGCAACGCAGACACAAAGCTGACTCCAGTGCAGGCTTTGGCCTACACTCTGCTCCCTCTGCTTACACTTTGCTCCAACACCGCTAGTTGGGGCTGTAGGAAGACAATCTTTGATAGGCAACGCATCCGGGTTCCAGCACCGCCAGCTGGTTCTCGGCAGTGCTTTTGTCACAGGTACTCCCTCATGCCAAACCTGGTTTCAGCACCGTCAGCTGTTTCCGGGTTGTGTCAAGCTCACTGAGACGCCTATGCTTGCCCCGTCGTGGTGCGGTCGGGTTAGCCAACTCCAGGGTGCCTCCAGTTTAGGAGCTTCCTATGTGGGCTGCGTGAACTGGTAGTCAAGGCTGGTTCTGTAGTGCCAGTAGGCCCAGCTCCCCCTGTAGGACTGTTGGGGTTCGGTAACTGCGGCTGCCTCGCGCCCTAGCTGTTCTCTCCTCTCCTGTGGGCCTTGGGGTCCACCACCTTGTTCCAGCACCGTCAGCTGGCTCCGGGCCGAGCCTTTGGCTTAGGTGCCTCCTCCTGGGTATCCGAGTTCCGCCAACGTCAGGCGGTCCTTGGTAGTGCTTTTAAGCTCGGGCACCTACAGCTTAGTAACCGGGTAACAGCACCGTCAGCTGGTCCTCGGTCGTGCCATTGGCTCTTGCACACTGGGGCAACGCATCTGGGTTCCAGCACCGCCAGCTGGTTCTCGGCAGTGTTTTTGTCACAGGTACTCCCTCGTGCCAAACCTGGTTTCAGCACCGTCAGCTGTTTCCGGGTTGTGTCAAGCTCACTGAGACGCCTATGCTTGCCCCGTCGTGGTGCGGTCGGGTTAGCCAACTCCAGGGTGCCTCCAGTTTAGGAGCTTCCTATGTGGGCTGCGTGAACTGGTAGTCAAGGCTGGTTCTGTAGTGCCAGTAGGCCCAGCTCCCCCTGTAGGACTGTTGGGGTTCGGTAACTGCGGCTGCCTCGCGGCCTAGCTGTTCTCTCCTCTCCTGTCGGCCTTCGGGTCCACCACCTGGTTCCAGCACCGTCAGCTGGTTCCGGGCCGAGCCTTTGGCTTAAGTGCCTCCTCCTGGGTATCCGAGTTCCGCCAACGTCAGGCGGTCCTTGGTAGTGCTTTTAAGCGCGGGCACCTACAGCTTAGTAACCGGGTTCCAGCACCGTCAGCTGGTCCTCGGTCGTGCCATTGGCTCTTGCACACTGGGGCAACGCATCTGGGTTCCAGCACCGCCAGCTGGTTCTCGGCAGTGTTTTTGTCACAGGTACTCCCTCGTGCCAAACCTGGTTTCAGCACCGTCAGCTGTTTCCGGGTTGTGTCAAGCTCACTGAGACGCCTATGCTTCCCCCGTCGTGGTGCGGTCGGGTTAGCCAACTCCAGGGTGCCTCCAGTTTAGGAGCTTCCTATGTGGGCTGCGTGAACTGGTAGTCAAGGCTGGTTCTGTAGTGCCAGTAGGCCCAGCTCCCCCTGTAGGACTGTTGGGGTTCGGTAACTGCGGCTGCCTCGCGCCCTAGCTGTTCTCTCCTCTCCTGTGGGCCTTGGGGTCCACCACCTGGTTCCAGCACCGTCAGCTGGTTCCGGGCCGAGCCTTTGGCTTAGGTGCCTCCTCCTGGGTATCCGAGTTCCGCCAACGTCAGGCGGTGTTTCGTAGTGCTTTTAAGCTCGGGCACCTACAGCTTAGTAACCGGGTTCCAGCACCGTCAGCTGGTCCTCGGTCGTGCCATTGGCTCTTGCACACTGGGGCAACGCATCTGGGTTCCAGCACCGCCAGCTGGTTCTCGGCAGTGTTTTTGTCACAGGTACTCCCTCGTGCCAAACCTGGTTTCAGCACCGTCAGCTGTTTCCGGGTTGTGTCAAGCTCACTGAGACGCCTATGCTTGCCCCGTCGTGGTGCCGTCGGGTTAGCCAACTCCAGGGTGCCTCCAGTTTAGGAGCTTCCTATGTGGGCTGCGTGAACTGGTAGTCAAGGCTGGTTCTGTAGTGCCAGTAGGCCCAGCTCCCCCTGTAGGACTGTTGGGGTTCGGTAACTGCGGCTGCCCCGCGGCCTAGCTGTTCTCTCCTCTCCTGTGGGCCTTCGGGTACACCACCTGGTTCCAGCACCATCAGCTGGTTCCGGGCCGAGCCTTTGGCTTAGGTGCCTCCTCCTGGGTATCCGAGTTCCGCCAACGTCAGGCGGTCCTTGGTAGTGCTTTTAAGCGCGGGCACCTACAGCTTAGTAACCGGGTTCCAGCACCGTCAGCTGGTCCTCGGTCGTGCCATTGGCTCTTGCACACTGGGGCAACGCATCTGGGTTCCAGCACCGCCAGCTGGTTCTCGGCTGTGTTTTTGTCACAGGTACTCCCTCGTGCCAAACCTGGTTTCAGCACCGTCAGCTGTTTCCGGGTTGTGTCAAGCTCACTGAGACGCCTATGCTTGCCCCGTCGTGGTGCGGTCGGGTTAGCCAACTCCAGGGTGCCTCCAGTTTAGGAGCTTCCTATGTGGGCTGCGTGAACTGGTAGTCAAGGCTGGTTCTGTAGTGCCAGTAGGCCCAGCTCCCCCTGTAGGACTGTTGGGGTTCGGTAACTGCGGCTGCCCCGCGGCCTAGCTGTTCTCTCCTCTCCTGTGGGCCTTCGGGTCCACCACCTGGTTCCAGCACCGTCAGCTGGTTCCGGGCCGAGCCTTTGACTTAGGTGCCTCCTCCTGGGTATCCGAGTTCCGCCAACGTCAGGCGGTCCTTGGTAGTGCTTTTAAGCGCGGGCACCTACAGCTTAGTAACCGGGTTCCAGCACCGTCAGCTGGTCCTCGGTCGTGCCATTGGCTCTTGCACACTGGGGCAACGCATCTGGGTTCCAGCACCGCCAGCTGGTTCTCGGCAGTGTTTTGTCACAGGTACTCCCTCGTGCCAAACCTGGTTTCAGCACCGTCAGCTGTTTCCGGGTTGTGTCAAGCTCACTGAGACGCCTATGCTTGCCCCGTCGTGGTGCGGTCGGGTTAGCCAACTCCAGGGTGCCTCCAGTTTAGGAGCTTCCTATGTGGGCTGCGTGAACTGGTAGTCAAGGCTGGTTCTGTAGTGCCAGTAGGCCCAGCTCCCCCTGTAGGACTGTTGGGGTTCGGTAACTGCGGCTGCCTCGCGGCCTAGCTGTTCTCTCCTCTCCTGTGGGCCTTCGGGTCCACCACCTGGTTCCAGCACCGTCAGCTGGTTCTCGGCAGTGTCTTTTGCTCTTGTACCTTCTGCTCCCCATCCTGGTTCCAGTACCGTCAGCTGGTTCCGGGCAGAGCCTTTGGCTTAGGTGCCTCCTTCTGGGTATCCGAGTTCCGCCAACGTCAGGCGGTCCTTGGTAGTGCTTTTTAGCACGGGTACCTCCTGCTTAGTAACCGGGTTCCAGTAACGTCAGCTGGTCCTCGGTAGTTCCATAGGCTCTTGAACCTTCGGGTAGCCATCCGAGTTCCAGTTCCATCATCAGGTTCTTGGCATTTTCTCAGCCTTCTTGTACCTTCTGCTACATTTCCAAGTTGAAGACCCTAAAGTCGACGACCCGGAAGACCACCCCGATGACGACGACGACAACCCGGAAGACCACCCCGATGACGACGACGACGACGGCGGAGACGACGACGGCGGAGACGACGACGGCGGAGACGACGACGGCGGAGATGACGACACTGGAGACGACGACATGGAAGACCGAGAAGCAGAAGAACAAGAGGCTGCAGAACAAAGAGCAGAAGAACATTAAGCATAACACTTAATATCAGAGCAAAAGATATTATCTAAATTATATGCAGAAGAAGACTAAGCAGTGTATGAGGGTGAGTCCGTTCCTCCTCGTGGTGCCCCTGGATAAAGCCTGATGCTGCAGGCCAAACTAAACGCGGACAAATGTAACTTTTGTGACTGGCAGAATGGAAGGTGTAATCTTCCAATTTTTATAGATAACAACTACGGGAATGCCTGTCACAAATGAGAATATGATGAAGAAGTAGAATAGGAAGAATAATACAGTTGAATAAAATGAATATGTAGAATAGGAAGAATAATAATAGTTGAATAAAATGAATATGAAGAATGTAATAAAAAAATAAAAAAAAGGTAAAGGATGAAGAAGAAGATGAATAAGGTGAAGAAGAAGTTGATGTCAAAGATGCTGATGATGATGAAGATGAAAGTGTGGGAAAAGTAAAAAAAATAGAAGGGGAAGGGCGTGGAATAGTGAAACATCAATATCTGACAAAATAAAAAAAATATTTACATAGTCAATATCTTTGTCACTCCGAACGTCTTTAAAAAAAAAAAAAAAAAACATGCTATTCTATTTGATTGGGCTAAACCTCTATGACTTTAATGTCTCCGCCACCTCCCCAAATACATCCTGCATTATTCTTACTTGTTTTCCTTCATGTAGAATGAACCTACAAGGAAAGAAAGGGTTTATTTTAATTCCGATATTTTGGTCCCATTGACTTGCATTGGGATCGGGTATCGGTATAGGCGATATCCGATATTTTTTGAATATCGGCCGATCCTATCCGATACCGATACTTTCCGATATCGGAAGGTATCGCTCAACACTACTGGTGGTATTATACACAGGACCTCTATATAGTTACCAGTGTATAGTGTCAGTGTATAGGTAACACTGACTCACCAGTGACGTCTCTAGGTGAAGTCCTTCATCTTTCATCCAGCACAGACCGCCATCATTTCTTTCAGCCAGGACTCGTTTCTGCAGGAAATAACACAGTTATCTCGAGCTCCGCTTGCAGAACACATTACTTAATTTTTCACAACTTCTACATTACACCACATGAAGAAAAAAAGGCGATATAGTGTCACTCTGCACAGTAACAGGACCGCCCCCCCATTTAAAACAGTATACTAAAAAAATAAAATAAATACATCACTGCAGTAATAATATCCCTTAAATAGCCCCTATGGTAACAATATTCCCCACCCTGGCCCCGTGTGTCTCATTCCTGGCTCCAGCCATATGTTCTCGTATCCTGCCCTCATGAGTATCCATTCTACCCCATATGATCTCCATATCCTGCCCCATCTGTCTCCATCGTATCCATCCTGCCCCATGATCCAATCCTGCCCCATGTCTTTCATTCTGCCCCGTGTCTCCAATCATGCCCCGTGTCTACATTCTGCCCATGCCTCCAGTCCTGCCCCCAGTGTGTCCAGCAATCTGCCTCAGTATGTCCAGCATATTGCCCCAGTGTCCAGCAATCTGCCCCAGTGTCTCCAGCATATTGCCCCCAGTGTGTCCAGCATTGCCCCCAGACAGTATGTCCAGAAATCTGCCCCAGTGTGTCCAGCAATCTGCCCCAGTGTGTCCAGCAATCTGCCCCAGTATGTCCAGCATATTGCCCCAGTGTGTCCAGCATATTGCCCCCAGACAATGTGTCCAGCAATCTGCCCCAGTGCGTCCAGCAATCTGCCCCAGTGCGTCCAGCATTGCCCCCAGACAGTGTGTCCAGAATATTACCACCAGTGTGTCCAGCAATCTGCCCCAGTATGTCCAGCATTTCCCCCAGTGTCTCCAGCAATCTGCCCCAGTGTCTCCAGCAATCTGCCCCAGTGTCCTCCAGCAATCTGCCCCAGTGTCCTCCAGCAATCTGCCCCAGTGTCCTCCAGCAATCTGCCCCAGTGTCCTCCAGCAATCTGCCCCAGTGTCCTCCAGCAATCTGCCCCAGTGTCCTCCAGCAATCTGCCCCAGTGTCCTCTAGCAATCTGCCCCAGCGTCCTCCAGCAATCTGCCCCAGCATCCTCCAGCAATCTGCCCCAGTGTCCTCCAGCAATCTGCCCCAGCGTCCTTCAGCAATCTGCCCCAGCGTCCTCCAGCAATCTGCCCCAGTGTCCTCCAGCAATCTGCCCCAGTGTCCTCCAGCAATCTGCCCCAGTGTCCTCCAGCAATCTGCCCCAGTGTCCTCCAGCAATCTGCCCCAGTGTCCTCCAGCAATCTGCCCCAGTGTCCTCCAGCAATCTGCCCCAGTGTCCTCTAGCATTGCCCCAGCGTCCTCCAGCAATCTGCCCCAGCGTCCTCCAGCAATCTGCCCCAGCGTCCTCCAGCAATCTGCCCCAGTGTCCTCCAGCAATCTGCCCCAGCGTCCTTCAGCAATCTGCCCCAGCGTCCTCCAGCAATCTGCCCCAGGGTCCTCCAGCAATCTGCCCCAGCGTCCTCCAGCAATCTGCCCCAGCGTCCTCCAGCAATCTGCCCCAGTGTCCTCCAGCAATCTGCCCCAGTGTCCTCTAGCAATCTGCCCCAGTGTCCTCCAGCAATCTGCCCCAGTGTCCTCTAGCATTGCCCCAGCGTCCTCCAGCAATCTGCCCCAGCGTCCTCCAGCAATCTGCCCCAGTGTCCTCCAGCAATCTGCCCCAGCGTCCTCCAGCAATCTGCCCCAGCGTCCTCCAGCAATCTGCCCCAGTGTCCTCCAGCCATCTGCCCCGTGTCTACATTCTGCCCATGCCTCCAGTCCTGCCCCCAGTGTGTCCAGCAATCTGCCTCAGTATGTCCAGCATATTGCCCCAGTGTCCAGCAATCTGCCCCAGTGTCTCCAGCATATTGCCCCCAGTGTGTCCAGCATTGCCCCCAGACAGTATGTCCAGAAATCTGCCCCAGTGTGTCCAGCAATCTGCCCCAGTGTGTCCAGCAATCTGCCCCAGTATGTCCAGCATATTGCCCCAGTGTGTCCAGCATATTGCCCCCAGACAATGTGTCCAGCAATCTGCCCCAGTGCGTCCAGCAATCTGCCCCAGTGCGTCCAGCATTGCCCCCAGACAGTGTGTCCAGAATATTACCACCAGTGTGTCCAGCAATCTGCCCCAGTATGTCCAGCATTTCCCCCAGTGTCTCCAGCAATCTGCCCCAGTGTCTCCAGCAATCTGCCCCAGTGTCCTCCAGCAATCTGCCCCAGTGTCCTCCAGCAATCTGCCCCAGTGTCCTCCAGCAATCTGCCCCAGTGTCCTCCAGCAATCTGCCCCAGTGTCCTCCAGCAATCTGCCCCAGTGTCCTCTAGCAATCTGCCCCAGCGTCCTCCAGCAATCTGCCCCAGCATCCTCCAGCAATCTGCCCCAGCGTCCTCCAGCAATCTGCCCCAGCGTCCTTCAGCAATCTGCCCCAGCGTCCTCCAGCAATCTGCCCCAGCGTCCTCCAGCAATCTGCCCCAGTGTCCTCCAGCAATCTGCCCCAGTGTCCTCCAGCAATCTGCCCCAGTGTCCTCTAGCAATCTGCCCCAGTGTCCTCCAGCAATCTGCCCCAGTGTCCTCTAGCATTGCCCCAGCGTCCTCCAGCAATCTGCCCCAGCGTCCTCCAGCAATCTGCCCCAGTGTCCTCCAGCAATCTGCCCCAGCGTCCTCCAGCAATCTGCCCCAGCGTCCTCCAGCAATCTGCCCCAGTGTCCTCCAGCCATCTGCCCCTGTGTCCTCCAGCCATCTGCCCCAGTGTCCTCCAGCCATCTGCCCCAGTGTCCTCCAGCATTGCCCTCAGTGTTTCCACCGTTATAAAAACAAAAAACAAAGTCTCCTCACCTGTCCACGCTCCAGCGCTGAGCTCCCTCCAACAGAGCGCACTCGCCGGCGACTGACAATGACGTCAGACGCCGGCGACGTGTGCGCCTGCGGCCGACATCAGCCGCCAGCCTCCAATTGGCTGGCGGCTGTTGTTAACTATTGACGTGCGGGCGAGCGCCCGCACGTCAATAAGAAACCGCCGCAGCGCCGGAAGGGGCCCGGTGAGCAGATGAGAAGGGGCCCGATGCGGGCTCCCTCTCTCTGCCCACCGGGTACGGCGGGGGCATATAAATGCCGGTGGCGGCGGCCACCGGCATTCACAGATGATTATCAGAGGGTCAATCTGTGCGGTAGCCCAGGGCCCCCCCAGACCACTGGGCCCTGGGCTACCGCCCATATTGACCCTCTGATAATCCGCCCCTGTTCATAAGAAAAAATATGACCTGTAAAGCAGAATTAATCAAATCCTGAGAATATTGGCCGTACTCTATTAAGTGAAACTGCAATGCTTTCATAGCTATGTCATGAGGTATACTTGTGTACAACGACACAACATCACAACTCAGCCAGGTATGATTATGTTTCCATTTCCAATTCACAAGTGTTCTCAAAACTTCCCTTGAATCTTTAATATAGCCTGGTATTTTAGTGACTATAGGTTGTAATAGTGAATCCACCCATTCACACAGGTGTTCTGTCATCAATCCAATACCTGACACTATAGGACGCATTGCTGGTAACCCATCACTCTTATGCACTTTTGGCAGACCATACATAATGGGTAACTTTGGAAACTGTACATGCAAATACTCTGCTTGTTTTTTGTTAATGACCGCTAGACTGAGACCCTCATCAATTATTTCACCAATTTTTTCATTAATTTCTTTAGTTAGATTTTTTTGAAGTTTTCCATAAGTGGAGGTATCAGACAGAAGTTCATACATTTTGTCCTTATAATCATTCTCATTCATGACAATTATTAAACCTCCTTTGTCACTTTTTTTAATTATAATATTTTTAAGGTGCTTCAGTTCATATAGTGCTTTCCGTTGTCTATGAGACAAATTTTTACAAGTTTTTTTGTTCCAGCCATCTTTCAAAGCTTTTAAATCCCTTTCCACAAGTTCCTGAAATTTATCCATGCATTCAACCCTTGTCTGCAAAAGATAAAAATAAGGATTTTTAGTTTTAAATTTCTTTGATGAATTCCATGATCCTTCCGTTGGTTCTTCTTGTTGTTCTTTGGAAAGTTTTAATAAACAGTTCAGCGCAACTTGTTCTTTAAAGTCTAAATTTTCAAACTCATTTCTTTCAGAATTCAGATCATAATTCAGTTCATGATTTGACGTTGTTGCGTCTTCTGAAAAAAAGTGTTTTTTTACGATGAGGTTTCTCATGAACTTGTTCACATCTAAGATTGTCATAAATAAATTGAAATTCGCATCTGGCACAAAATTAAGACCCAAAGCCAGTACATCTAATTGATCTTTAGTCAGAATTTGGGAGGATAAGTTGACCACATTACTTGTCTTTATTGTCTGTGTTTCTTTTTGTACCGAGTCATTATTCCTGATTGATTTTTTGAGCTTCCTCCCACCTCTTCTTTTCCGTTTTTTGATATTTTCGCATATCTTTTTCTGTTTTCACAAGTATTACTCGCCATGGAAGCATCTGATGTACTAGCGTTTGTGTCTGAAGAATCAGGCTCTGTGGATGTAAAATTCACCTGAGGTCTTTTGGTTGGTTTAGTTCGAGCTTAGCTGTTTTTTAGAATGGGTTTGGGTGATCTACACGATTTTTCCCACTGACCCCATTCATATACACTATCAGTCGAATAGTGATTGAGGTCTCTCTCAAATTTGCGTCTTTTGCGGCTCATTATTTCATTTTCAAGAGTGCTGACATTTTCTCTCATTTGTTCGACTGATGATTGATAATGTGGGAGCGTTTTATACTCTTCCAGAGTGATTTTTATTTTTTCCACATTTTTCTGAGTCTCTTCCAATTTTACTTGTTCATTTCTTATTATTAGTTTCATTAAATTCATAGAACAATTTGTGAGAATCTGATTTCATTCCTTCTTAAATTTATCAGAAGAAGAGGTAGTTGAAATTTTCTTAATTGTCAATCCTCTCGGAATCATCTCTTTTGTTACATAATTCTGTAGAGTAGTGTGATTCCACCATAATCTTGTTTCTAATTTCATAAGTCTTTCTGCTTCATTCAAATGTGTGGTGAAATCAACACTCCCTGCTGAGTCAGATCCAATATCTCCAAACACCTGCGCCACTTTAGCCAGTCTATCTTGAGTTTGCATTGTGGTTATAAAACATGAAATGAAATAACAAAAGCAAAACACCAAAAATCCACCTCAATTGAAATAGTAGGATAACAGTTAGGAGACCTTGGCTGGGTCAAATAGTATCAAACAAACAAAAAATAGAAAAATCGGCTCAAAGAAGCCGCAGCCAGCTCACCAACCAGACCATCAGACACGGCACATGAGAGTTCGTCTTGACCGGGACGCCGAACAGCAGCAGTATTGAAAGATGTGGATACTCCAGCTCCAGTAAAACGGTAAATTTCTTTATTAATCCAAAATCGTCATTAAAAAAGGATAATCCTTACAAATGGTGGACAATACAGGTGATTGCAAGAAGATTTATGGCAACGCGTTTCGATCACTATAGATCTTACTCATGCCAGTAACATTCAAAAGTGAGTGCTACACATATAATGCTCATAGACCTATCACAAGATCTCCATTAGTCACATGATTGACCTTGGAAGGTTCTGACATCACACATAACGAAATATTGTATCATTATTGTTGATATTTTGTAACTTTTTAATAATGTGTAGAGTTTTAAACTACAGTTTTATGTTTTGTTATGTGTGATGTCAGGACGTGAGCGCACCCGCTCTTCAGATGCCGTGGCTGAATGAACGGATGGAAGAATCAGCTGAAGCTCCCTCCTCCATCATTATTGCCCGCGTTGATGGCAGGTGAGACCTGGTGCAGGCACTGATGGAAGAAGGGGCGCCCCCATCTCACGGGCCTCATAGCAGTCACATGGCCTGCCTCCATTGGGGGTACGTCATTGTTTGTACCTCATCATGACCACAGAATAAGTAATGTTTTTTTATCATGTAAACCATTACCAGTCTCTCCTCCATTTTGTTCTGAAAACAGAGAACCCCTTTAAGTGCTTTTGGTCACTATATATACTCACAGTACAATAAAAACAATTTTGTGCAGTATATTGGCTATACTGATACAGGTGGCGCACTTGGTTCATGGGTCCACTGTATCACGGACTGGACGTACCCTGGAGGGGCATGACTAATCAGCTACCTTGGTGTTCACTGGAGCCTCTGGTGGTGAAGTCAGGCTTGTGCGGCAGGTAGCTTCCAGGTGTCAAACCAAGGTTCAAAGCCGTTGGACAGAGCAGGACATTCACTGGAACAAGTTCAGACTGGGCAAACATGACAGTCACTTGGGACAAGTTTACACTCTGCAGGCAGGACAGTCACTTGGGACAGGTTCAGACTGTGCAGTCTCCAGATAGCAGATGGGATGGCTACAGGGATGGGTTCAGACTGTGCCGACAAGATGGTCACAGAGACAGATTAACCCCTTCCCGACCCATGACGCCACGTAGGCGTCATGAAAGTCGGTGCCAATCCGACCCATGACGCCTATGTGGCGTCATGGAAAGATCGCGTCCCTGCAGATCCGGTGAAAGGGTTAACTCCCATTTCACCCGATCTGCAGGGACAGGGGGAGTGGTAGTTTAGCCCAGGGGGGGTGGCTTCACCCCCTCGTGGCTACGATCGCTCTGATTGGCTGTTGAAAGTGAAACTGCCAGTCAGAGCGATTTGTAATATTTCACCTATTATAACGGGTGAAATATTACAATCCAGCCATGGCCGATGCTGCAATATCATCGGCCATGGCTGGAAATACTAATGTGCCCCCACCCCACCCCACCGATCGCCCCCCCCAGCCCCCCGATCTGGCCGGTACACTGCTCCGGCTCCCCTCCATCCAGTGCTCCGCTCCCCCCGTCCTCTTGTCCGCTCCCCCCGTGCTCCAATCACCCCCCCGTGCTCCAATCACCCCCCCTGCATTCCGATCCACCCCCCCGTGCTCTGTTCCACCCCCCCGTGCTCCGTTCCAGCCCCCCCGTGCTCCGTTCCACGCGCCCCGTGCTCCGTTCCACGCCTGCCGCGCTCCGATTCCCCCCCCGTGCTCCGATCCCCCCCCCGTGGTACCCCCCCACCCCATCATACTTACCGATCCTGCCGGGGTCCCGTCCATCTTCTCCCTGGGCGTAGGGAGGTAGGGCTAGGGTTAGGGTTTCGGTATGTGCACACGTATTCTGGTCCTCTGCGGATTTTTCCGCTGCGGATTTGATAAATCCGCAGTGCTAAACCGCTGCGGATTTATGGCGGATTTACCGCGTTTTTTTCTGCGCATTTCACTGCGGTTTTACAATTGCGATTTTCTATTTGAGCAGTTGTAAAACCGCTGCGGAATCCGCACAAAGAAGTGACATGCTGCGGAATGTAAACCGCTGCGTTTCCGTGCAGTTTTTCCACAGCATGTGTACAGCGATTTTTGTTTCCCATAGGTTTACATTGAACTGTAAACTCATGGGAAACTGCTGCGGATCTGCAGTGTGCACATACCTTTAGAATTAGGCTATGTGCACACGGTGCGGATTTGGCTGCGGATTGGCCGCTGCGGATTCGCAGCAGTATTCCATCAGGTTTACAGTACCATGTAAACATATGAAAAACCAAATCCGCTGTGCCCATGGTGCAGAAAATACCGCGCGGAAACGCTGCGTTGTATTTTCCGCAGCATGTCAATTCTTTGTGCGGATTCCGCGGCGTTTTACACCTGTTCCTCAATAGGAATCCGCAGGTGAAATCCGCACAAAAAACACTGGAAATCCGCGGAAAATCCGCAGGTAAAACGCAGTGCCTTTTACCCGTGGATTTTTCAAAAATGGTGCGGAAATATCTCACACGAATCCGCAACGTGGGCACATAGCCTTAGGGTTAGGGTTGGAATTAGGGTTGTGGTTAGGGTTGTGATTAGGGTTATGGCTACAGTTGGGATTAGGGTTAGGGGTGTGTTGGGGTTAGTGTTGGAGGTAGAATTGAGGGGTTACCACTGTTTAGGCACATCAGGGGTCTCCAAACGCAACATGGCGCCACCATTGATTCCAGCCAATCTCGTATTCAAAAAGTCAAATGGTGCTCCCTCACTTCCGAGCCCTGACGTGTGCCCAAACAGTGGTTTACCCCCACATATGGGGTATCAGTGTACTCAGGATAACCTGCGCAACAATTACTGGGGTCCAATTTCTCCTGTTACCCTTGTGAATCTAAAAAAATGCTTGCTAAAACATCATTTTTGAGGAAAGAAAAATGATTTTTTATTTTCACGGCTCTGCGTTGTAAACGTCTGTGAAGCACTTGGGGGTTCAAAGTGCTCACCACATATCTAGATAAGTTCCTTGGGGGGTCGAGTTTCTAAAATGTGGTCACTTGTGGGGGGTTTCTACTGTTTAGGCACACCAGGGGCTCTGCAAACGCAATGTGACGCCCGCAGACCATTCCATCAAAGTCTGCATTTCAAAAGTCACTACTTCCCTTCTGAGCCCCGACGTGTGCCCAAACAGTGGTTTACCCCCACACATGGGGTATCAGCGTACTCAGGAGAAACTGGACAACAAATATTGGGGTCCAATTTCTCCTGTTACCCTTGGGAAATAAAAAATTCTGGGCTAAATAATTATTTTTGAGGAAAGAAAACGTATTTATTATTTTCACGGCTCTGCATTATAAACTTCTATGAAGCACTTTGGGGTCCAAAGTGCTCACCACACATCTAGATAAGTTCCTTTCGGGGTCAAGTTTCCAAAATGGGGTCACTTGTGGGGGGTTTCTACTGTTTAGGCACATCAGGGGCTCTGCAAACGCAACGTGACGCCCGCAGAGCATTCCATCAAAGTCTGCATTTCAAAACGTCACTACTTCACTTCCGAGCCCCAACGTGTGCCCAAACAGTGGTTTACCCCCACATATGGGGTATCACCGTACTCCGGAGAAACTGGACAACAAATATTGGGGTCAAATTTCTCCTGTTACCCTTGGGAAAATTAAAAAATTCTGGGCTAAATAATTATTTTTGAGGAAAGAAAACGTATTTATTATTTTCACGGCTCTGCATTATAAACTTCTATGAAGCACTTGGGGGTTCAAAGTGCTCACCACACATCTAGATAAGTTCCTTTCGGGGTCTAGTTTCCAAAATGGGATCACTTGTGGGGGGTTTCTACTGTTAAGCCACATCAGGGGCTCTGCAAACGCAACGTGACGCCCACAGAGCATTCCATCAAAGTCTGCATTTCAAAACGTCACTACTTCACTTCCGAGCCTCGGCATGTGCCCAAACAGTGGTTTACCCCCATATATGGGGTATCAGCGTACTCAGGAGAAACTGGACAACAACTATTGGGGTCCAATTTCTCCTGTAACCCTTGGGAAAATAAAAAATTCTGGGCTAAATAATTATTTTTGAGTAAAGAAAACGTATTTATTATTTTCACGGCTCTGCATTATAAACTTCTATGAAGCACTTGGGGGTTCAAAGTGCTCACCACACATCTAGATAAGTTCCTTTGGGGGTCTAGTTTCCAAAATGGGGTCACTTGTGGGGGGTTTCTACTGTTAAGCCACATCAGGGGCTCTGCAAACGCAATGTGACGCCCACAGAGCATTCCATCAAAGTCTGCATTTCAAAACGTCACTACTTCACTTCCGAGCCCCGGCATGTGCCCAAACAGTGATTTACCCCCACATATGGGGTATCAGCGTACTCAGGAGAAACTGAACAACAACTTTTGGGGTCAAATTTCTCCTGTTACCCTTGGGAAAATAAAAAATTGCAGGCTAAAAATCATTTTTGAGAAAATAATTTTTTTTTTTTATTTTCATGGCTCTGCGTTATAAACTTCTGTGAAGCACTTGGGGGTTCAAAGTCCTCACCACACATCTAGATTAGTTCCTTTGGGGGTCTAGTTTCCAAAATGGGGTCATTTCTGGGGGATCTCCAATGTTTAGGCACACAGGGGCTCTCCAAACGTGACATGGTGTCCGCTAATGATTGGAGCTAATTTTCCATTTAAAAAGCCAAATGGCGTGCCATCCCTTCCGAGCCCTGCCGTGCGCCCAAACAGTGGTTTACCCCCACATATGGGGTATCAGCGTACTCAGGACAAACTGGACAACAATATTTGGGGTCCAATTTCTCCTATTATCCTTGGCAAAATAGGAAATTCCAGGCTAAAAAATCATTTTTGAGGAAAGAAAAATTATTTTTTATTTTCATGGCTCTGCGTTATAAACTTCTGTGAAGCACCTTGGGGTTTAAAGTGCTCAATATGCATCTAGATAAGTTCCTTGGGGGGTCTAGTTTCCAAAATGGGGTCACTTGTGGGGGAGCTCCAATGTTTAGGCACACAGGGGCTCTCCAAACGCGACATGGTGTCCGCTAACAATTGGAGCTATTTTTCCATTCAAAAAGTCAAATGGCGCGCCTTCCCTTCCGAGCCCTGTCGAGTGCCCAAACAGTGGTTTACCCCCACATATGAGGTATCGGCGTACTCGGGAGAAATTGCCCAACAAATTTTATGATCCATTTTATCCTACTGCCCATGTGAAAATGAAAAAATTGAGGCGAAAAGAATTTTTTTGTGAAAAAAAAGTACTTTTTCATTTTTACAGATCAATTTGTGAAGCATCTGAGGGTTTAAAGTGCTCACTAGGCATCTAAATAAGTTCCTTGGGGGGTCTAGTTTCCAAAATGGGGTCACTTGTGGGGGAGCGCCAATGTTTAGGCACACAGGAGCTATCCAAACGCGACATGGTGTCTGCTAACGATGGAAATAATTTTTCATTCAAAAAGTCAAATGGCGCTCCTTCCCTTCCGAGCCTTACCATGTGCCCAAACAGTGGTTTACCCCCACATCTGAGGTATTGTTGTACTTAGGAGAAATTGCCCAACACATTTTAGGATCCATTTTATCCTGTTGCCCATGTGAAAATAAAAAAATTGAGGCTAAAAGAATTTTTTTGTGAAAAAAAAGTACTTTTTCATTTTTACGGATCAATTTGTGAAGCACCTGGGGGTTCAAAGTGCTCACTATGCATCTAGATAAGTTCCTTGGGGCGTCTAGTTTCCAAAATGGGGTCACTTGTGGGGGAGCTCCAATTTTTAGGCACACGGGTGCTCTCCAAACGTGAAATGGTGTCCGCTAAAGAGTGGAGCCAATTTTTGATTCAAAAAGTCAAATGGCGCTCCTTCCCTTCCAAGCCCTGCCGTGCGCCCAAACAGTGGTTTACCCCCACATATGAGGTATCAACGTACTCAGGACAAATTGGACAACAACTTTCGTGGTTCAGTTTCTCCTTTTACCATTGGGAAAATAAAAAAATTGTTGCTAAAAGATAATTTTTGTTACTAAAAAGTTAAATGTTCATTTTTTCCTTGAATGTTGCTTCTGCTGCTGTGAAGCACCTGAAGGGTTAATAAACTTCTTGAATGTGGTTTTGAGTACCTTGAGGGGTGCAGTTTTTAGAATGGTGTCACTTTTGGGTATTTTCAGCCATATAGACCCCTCAAACTGACTTCAAATGTGAGGTGGTCCCTAAAAAAAATGGTTTTGTAAATTTCGTTGTAAAAATGACAAATCGCTGGTCAAATTTTAACCCTTATAACTTCCTAACAAAAAAAAATTTTGTTTCCAAAATTGTGCTGATGTAAAGTAAACATGTGGGAAATGTTATTTATTAACTATTTTGTGTCACATATCTCTCTGGTTTAACAGAATAAAAATTCAAAATGTGAAAATTGCGAAATTTTCAAAATTTTCGCCAAATTTCCGTTTTTATCACAAATAAACGCAGAATTTATTGACCTAAATTTACCACTAACATGAAGCCCAATATGTCACGAAAAAATAATCTCAGAACCGCTAGAATCCGTTGAAGCGTTCCTGAGTTATTACCTCATAAAGGGACACTGGTCAGAATTGCAAAAAACGGCAAGGTCTTTAAGGTCAAAATAGGCTGGGTCATGAAGGGGTTAAATTCATTGGTGACAGGAAACAGTTCAGATACCAGCGATGAGATTTCAGGGTATGGACACTGCCGAAGTGTTCACAGGAACAAGGACAAACTATACTGAACTAATTGGACACAGGATACGGGAACAAGTTAAACAGACTAAGGGCAGGGAACTGACAACATACAGTTACACAACCCTAACACTAAACTAAAGTGGTTGCACAGGCACCTCCTAATTGAGGAGGGTGCCTTAGATACGAGATGTCATCCAGCTATTAGATGAGAGACACCTTGAAGGTGAACACATTACTAAATGCATACCCAAAGTATACTTGGTGAAACATAGTAGATAAAAGATAACCTTCAATATTATTATTATTATTATTATTATTATTATTATTATTACTGCAGCATAATTATTATTAGTAGTAATACTATTGTAGTATTATAATATTATTACTACATTATTATAGTTATTATTACTATGGTAACATTAATATTATTATTATTACTATTTCAGTATTATTACTAATATTAATACTACAATATTATTATTATTACTACTATTATTGTGCAGTATTATTATTATTTAATTATTACTACACTAGATGGTGGCCCGATTCTAACGCATTGGGTATTCTAGAACATGCATGTCTACGTAGTATATTGCACAGCCCACGTAGTATATTGCCCAGCCACGTAGTATATTGCCCAGCCACGTAGTATATTGCCCAGCCACGTAGTATATTGCCCAGCCACGTAGTATATTGCCCAGTCACGTAGTATATTGCCCAGCGACGTAGTATATTGCCCAGCCACGTAGTATATTGCCCAGCCACGTAGTATATTGCCCAGCCACGTAGTATATTGCACAGCCCACGTAGTATATTGCCCAGTCACGTAGTATATTGCCCAGCCACGTAGTATATTGCCCAGCCACGTAGTATATTGCCCAGCCACGTAGTATATTGCCCAGTGACGTAGTATATTGCCCAGTGACATAATATATTGGCCAGCCACATAGTATATTGCCCAGTGACGTAGTATACAGCACAGCCACGTTGTATATTGCCCAATGACGTAGTATATTGCCTAGTGACGTAGTATATTGCCCAGCCACGTAGTATATTGCCCAGCCACATAGTATATTGCCCAGTTACATAGTATATTGCCGAGCTACGTAGTATATTGCACAGCCCACATAGTATATTGCTCAGTGATGTAATATATTGGCCAGCCACGTAGTATATTGCCCAATGACGTAGTATATTGCCCAGCCACATAGCATATTGCCCAGCCACGTAGTATATTGCCCAGCCACATAGTATATTGCCCAGTGATGTAGTATATTCCCCAGCCACGTAGTATATTGCACAGCCATGTAGTATATTGCCCAGCCATGTAGTATATTGCCCAGTGACATAGTATATTGCCCAGCCACGTAGTATATTGCACAGCCATGTAGTATATTGCCCAGCCATGTAGTATATTGCCCAGTGACGTAGTATATTGCCCAGCCATGTAGTATATTGCGCAGCCACATAGTATATTGCCCAGCCACATAGTATATTGCCCTGTTACGTAGTATATTGCCAAGCTACGTAGTATATTGCACAGTCCACATAGTATATTGCCCAGTGACATAATATATTGCCCAGCCACGTAGTATATTGCCCAGCTACGTAGTATATTGCCTAGTGACGTAGTATATTGCGCAGCCACGTAGTATATTGCCCAGTGATGTAGTATATTGCTCAGCCACGTAGTATATTGCACAGTGAAGTAGTATACAGCACAGAGCCACATAGTATATTGGCCAGTCATGTAGTATATTGCCCAGCTACATAGTATATTGCCCAGCCAGGTTTGTCACAGGTGAAAAAATAAAAAATAAACATATTCTCACCTTTCCGAGGGAGCCCTTGTAATCCACGGCAGGTTCCAGTCCCAGGGTTGGTATTAGCGCAGGAACTGTGATGATGTCGCGGTCACATGACCGTGACGTCATGGCAGGTCTTTGTAGCGCAGGCACGCAGGGCGAATGGCGGCCGACGCGAGCTGCAACGGAGGGTGAGTATAGCAGGTCTTTTTTTTTATTATTATTTTTAACATTACATTTTTTACTATTGATGCCGCATAGGCAGCGTCAATAGTAAAAAGTTGGGGACACACAGGGTTAATAGCGGCGGTAACGGAGTGCGTTACCCGCGGCATAACGCGGTCCATTACCGCCGGCATTAACCCTGTGTTAGCGGTGACTGGAGGGGAGTATGCGGGCGACAGGCACTGACTGCGTGGAGTAAGGAGCGGCCATTTTCTTCTGGACTGTGCCCGTCGCTGATTGGTCGCGGTAGCCATGAAAGGCAGCTGGCAAGACCAATCAGCGAATGAATAACCGTGACAGAAGGACAGACAGACGGAAGGGACCCTTAGACAATTATATAGTAGATTATTACTACTACTATTATTTTTATAATTATTATTATAGTGTTATTATTAGTAGTAGTTATTTTGTAGCGATTAGAGATGAGCGAGCATTAAAATGCTTGGACAATAATTACTCAAACTGAGCAATACCGAGAATAATGGGAGTCAATGAGAAATCTGAGCATTTTTCTGGCGGACCCTACAAAGAGGTCAGGCGTGAAGTGAAAATGTAGAAATGGATGGAAAAAGTACTGAATGGAAGAAGAACATTATTTCCTGTATAATGACTTTTATATAGGAAACATTTTGAAAAGGATTTTTTTTTTATTATAATTTAGCTAAACCAAAATTGAAATTTTGAAGACTTCCATTGAAGGAAAAACTCACCACCTCTCGTGGCAGCCTGTCCCACTTGTTGATCACCCTGACTGTCAAAAAGTTTTTTTCTAATGTGGTACTCCTACGCTCATAAAAGTACATATCAGCAAAATGTAACAAGAACAGCGTTACAGTGTATGGATGACACTTTGCGTCCATAAACATTTTTGGAAGTTTTTTGTCAGTTTAATGTACCAGTGAAATGTAACAAAAAGATTTTTTAGAGTTTAATATACCAGCGAAATAAAACAAGAAGCACATTATAGTGTTTGGATGAATCATTGAATCTCTAAAAACATTTTGGAAGGTTTTTTTGTGAGTTTAATATACCAGCGAAGTGTAACAAGAGCTGCGTTGCGGTGTAGGAATAAACTAGATGGTGGCCCGATTCTAACGCATTGGGTATTCTAGAGTATGCATGTCGACGTAGTATATTGCCCAGCCACGTACTATATTGCCCAGCCAGGTACTATATTGCCCAGCCACGTACTATATTGCCCAGCCATGTACTATATTGGCTAGCCACGTACTATATTACCCAGTCAAGTAGTATATTGCCCAGCCACATAGTATATTGCCCAGTCATGTAGTATATTGCCCAGTCACATAGTGTATTGCCCAGTCACGTAGTATATTGCACAGCGACATAGTGTATTGCCCAGTCACGTAGTATATTGCACAGCGACGTAGTATACAGCACAGAGCCACATAGTATATTGGCCAGCCATGTACTATATTGGCCATCCACGTATTATATTGGCCAGCCACGTAGTATATTGCCCAGCCACGTAGTATATTGCCCAGTAACGTAGTATATTGCCCAGCCACATACTATATTGCACAGTGGCGTAGTATACAGCACAGAGCCACGTAGTATACAGCACAGAGCCACATAGTATATTGCCCAGCCACGTAGTATATTGCACAGCGACATAGTATACAGCACAAAGCCACGTAGTATACAGCACAGAGCCACGTAGTATGTTGCCCAGCCACGTAGTATATTGCACGACATAGTATATAGCACAGAGCCACGTAGTATACAGCACAAAGCCATGTAGTATATTGCCCAGTCACGTAGTATATTGCCCAGTCATGTAGTATATTACCCAGTCACGTAGTATATTGCCCAGCCATGTAGTATATTGCCCAGCGACGTAGTATATTGCCCAGTCACGTAGTATATTGCACATCGACGTAGTATACAGCACAGAGCCACGTAGTATATTGCCCAGTCACGTAGTATATTGCACAGCCACGTAGTATACAGCTCAGCGCCACGTAGTATATTGCCCAGCCACGTAGTATATTGCACAGCGACGTAGTATATAGCACAGAGCCACATAGTATACAGCACAAAGCCACATAGTATATTGCCCAGTCACGTAGTATATTGCCCAGTCACTTAGTATATTGCCCATAGACTGAAGTGAAGGACAGCATCCAGTCAAGGTGAAAGTGAAAATTCTTTTTTATTGTGCCATAAATGCAACGTTTCAACCCAAATGGGTCTTTATCAAGCTTGATAAAGACCCATTTGGGTTGAAACGTTGCATTTATGGCACAATAAAGAAGAATTTTCACTTTCACCTTGACTGGATGCTGTCCTTCACTTCAATCTATGGTATGTGCTCTTCCACCTGGGTCCGGTGGATATAGGACGGGCATCCTCCGCCTTTGCTTCTGTGAATTTTTGTCAGATGTGCTGTCGGCCTTGCATCTATTTTTGGTAGTATATTGCCCAGTCACGTAGTATATTGCCCAGTCACATAGTATATTGCCCAGCCACGTAGTATATTGCCCAGCCACGTAGTATATTGCCCAGCGACGTAGTATATTGCCCATCGACGTAGTATATTGCCCAGCGACGTAGTATATTGCCCATCGACGTAGTATATTGCCCAGTCACGTAGTATATTGCCCAGTCACGTAGTATATTGACCAGTCACGTAGTATATTGCCCAGTCACGTAGTATATTGCCCAGCCACGTAGTATATTGCCCAGCGACGTAGTATATTGCCCAGCGACGTAGTATATTGCCCATCGACGTAGTATATTGCCCAGTCACGTAGTATATTGCACAGCGATGTAGTATACAGCACAAAGCCACGTAGTATATTGCCCAGTCACGTTGTACATTGCCCAGCCATGTAGTATATTGCACAGTGACATAGTATACAGCACAGAGCCACGTAGTATACAGCACAGACACGTAGTATATTGCCCAGCTACGTAGTATATTGCCCAGCCATGTATGTATCAGGCTAAAAAATTAAAAAGAAACATATACTCACCTTCCGAAGAGCCCGTTGTAGTTCCGGCTCTTGTGTGCGGTGCACCCGGCAGCTTCCGGTCCCAGGATTGGTATGAGCGCAGGACCTGTGATGACGTCGCGGTCACATGACCATGACGTCATGGAAGGTCCTTCTCCCATAGCATCTTTGGAAGCGGAAGCTGCCGCTTGCAGTGCCGAGGACAGGACGCGACGGCAGAGGGTGAGTATAATGTTTTATTTTTTTATTATCATTATTTTTAACATTAGATCATTTTACTATTGATGCTGCATATGCAGCATCAATAGTAAAAAGTTGGTCACACAGGGTTAATAGCTGTGTAACCAGAGTGCGTCACACCGTGCTCCGGTAACGCTGGCATTAACCCTGTGTGAGGGCTGACTGGAGGGGAATAATGGAGTGGGCACTGACTGACTGTGGGGAGGAAAGAGCGGCCATATTGCTGCCGGAGTGCGGGCGTTGCTGATTGGTCGTGGCAATGGTCGTGGGCGTTTTGCCATGACCAATCAGCGACTTGGATTCCATGACAGACAGAGGCTGCGACCAATGAATATCTGTCACAGAAAGACAGACAGACAGAAAGACTGAAGTGACCCTTAGACAATTATATAGTAGATCATTGAATCCATAAATATTTTTTCAAGGTTTTTTTATTTTGATGTAACACCGAAATGTAACAGAAAGCATGTAATACTGTATGGATCAGTAATTGAATCAATAAAAAAATTTGGGGGGGAGTTTTATATAAAATCTAGCAGAAAGCAAATAAAATTCTATGGATGAGTAATTGAATCCAGACAAATTTCTCACTGTTTTTTTGCAGTGTTATATAATACCGAGAAAAAATATAACCTGTGTGTGACGCCGATTCAGCGATGTCTTCACTGGTAACCAGGGTAAACATCGGGTTACTAAGCGCAGGGCCGCGCTTAGTAACCCAATGTTTACCCTGGTTACCAGCGTTAAAGTAAAAAAAAACCAAACACTTCATACTTACCTTCCGCTGTCTGTCCCTCGGCGCTCTGCTTCTCTGCCCTGTGTAAGCACAGCCGGAAAGCAGAGCGGTGACGTCACCACTGTGCTTTCCGGCCGCTGTGCTTACACAGGGCAGAGAAGCAGAGCGCCGAGGGACAGACAGCGGAAGGTAAGCATGTAGAGTTTTTTTTTTTTTACTTTTACGCTGGTAACCAGGGTAAACATCGGGTTACTAAGCGCGGCCCTGCGCTTAGTAACCCGATGTTTACCCTGGTTACCGGCATCGCTGGTCGCTGGAGAGCTGTCTGTGTGACAGCTCTCCAGCGACCAAACAGCGACGCTGCAGCGATCCGGATCGTTGTCTGGATCGCTGCAGCGTCGCTTAGTGTGACGGTACATTAAGGTTAGGAAACAGCAGGGTACAAGAGGGGAATGCTTTGCTCAACTGAACAAACACCGTCTCATCCTATCCAAAGACCACTGACAACATCTGTTACTACCCGACCTACTCAACTCTTTTTCTTTGGCATCCACACAGCAGTACACCTTGTAGATGAGGCTCAGAAAGAGCATGTGCTCAAGTGGAAGTTAAGCACTGCGTCAAATGGCCTCTCCTCCTCTTCCTCCACCTTAACATCACACACAGTACAATACTCAGGGGTGGCACCCAAACCACCCTTGTTTCCCCCAGCGTCAAAAATTTCCAAATGCCCAAATGACTGTGGGGAACCTCAGATGGGCCATTCTCAAGAGCTGTTCACACATTGTATTCCATGGGCATCAGAGTTCTGCTCCGAAGAATCACAGACTCCAGAGGAGGAAAGCATCTGCACCGGTGCCCAAAATGTTTTCATGTTGGATCCAGGGCCAGATGACATAGGGTCTGAGCAGAATCCAGACCCTCATCACCAGACATTAACCACGAAGGATGGAGGTGATCTATATCTGCCAGGGTGCATTTCACCTCTGACACCTGGATAAGCAAACAGGGGTGAGGTGTTTTATCTCGCTGACTGGGCACTGGGTGACTCTAGTGGCTGTGGGGGAAGTTGGTCATCCAGATATTCAAGTGATATTCGAGTATCACCGAACACGTTCGCTAAGTTACCACTATTAAGATGATAAACTCAATATTGTCTTTTGAATACTTTATCTTCAAAATTAGAAAATGCCCAGATAAATTTGGCAAAGTATGGGGAAATGGATCAGTTCCCAACAAACGGGAGGTCTTCCACAGGCTCTTAGAGCCTCCTTGTAGGATCTAGTTGAAGGGAGGAGTTAAAACTATCAAAACAATTAATAACATATAGATAGGCTACATTCCTCTTTTGTATATGGCTGATTACTCAAGACAAGTATTACAACAAGATGTTACTGTTGAATGTAATTTTGTTTTGAGATGATATAATATGTACATGGAATTCCTAATATGACGAAATTGACAAATGTAATTCCTATGAGAATTGATGTTACTGCTATGTTGGTTATAATTTCACTGTTACATTGTTTAAATTTTTAAAATAAAATGAGTTAAAAAAATTCTTTAAATATTGACGTAGTGTAGACCATAAAACTTCCTGGCCACCATAGACAAAGCAAAAATAAATTTGAAGATGGTGTGTCTTTACCCCCAAACCACCAAATAGTTGTGTGAGCATAAACTGACTGGACATTATGGTGAGACAAAGAACCATAGGAACGAAAAAAAGAGTCCCAAATTTTTGGTGCAACTCATAGGCTGTGTTATTTTTGGCATTCTTCCACCATTTTTCGCCCAACTCCTACAAAATAGTCAGAGTTGGAGCAGGACAGTGGTGTAGCAACTGCCTCTCATCAAATTCATGACAAGCTTCAACATTCATTACACCACATATCTTACTCCAGCACAGACTGTAACTGGGACTGGGGTGTACCCTACTTCCAGCCTCGCCTGGTTATTTAAGGGCCTTCCTCTCCACCCCGACCCCCTCATCAAGACTGGTGGAAAGAATTGGGACTATTATGTACAAGCAAATGGACAGTTACAATTGGCACATTACACGAGTAACACTAGTGGAGACTCTACTTCAAAAAACAGGGTATTTTCTAGTGATATATACTGTAATACAGTCATGGCCATAAGTGTTGACACCAGAGGCGTGGCTAGGGTTTTGGTTTGGGGGGGGGGGCAAAGCTTCTGTGTGGGTGCCTTGCCAGGTAACCTTGATTACAACTGGGTGACACACCCTAATAGTGGATGTAGGAGAACCTCAGCAGATGATTATGCTGTTGCTGAAAATAATATCTATACAGAAAAAACATTGATATTACTGCCATATGGTCAGTGGTAGATACCAGTCCTACGGGACATATAAGTGTTCACAGCACAGTTATAGATGGTGGCTTACAGGTGATGTTCTATCTGATGGAATTGTTCATTTTTCACGTCTTTTCCCTCTGGAACAGACCGACATAGCAACTTCTTCCAGCCACGACTCGGCTGCAGAGAATACAACAAAAGACACATTTCACGTCTCATATTTTCAGCACTTTCCCCAATGGGACTATTCCAACCCTGCACAAACTACTTATCCTGCTAATACCCCAATGCTGAGCCGCTGCTGCCGTATGTGTTCCTATTACTGCACCTGCTGTGTGATTCTCTGTGCCCTCTAAATTCTAAAGCAGCCCTCTAGAATATAGTAATGCCGTGTGCAAGTGCCCTAGAAAACAGTGCCCACATTTTGCCCCCTAGAAACCTAGAAAGTAACAATGCCCTCTGTCTGCCCCTTGGACAGTCACAGTAACCTGAGTTCCCCTGTAAGAATAAGTGCCCACTTTACAATTAATAATGTCGCAAATCTTCCCCCTGTACATCTCCCCTATACACAGTAAATTGCTCCCTTACTGTATAGTACCACACACATAGTATACTGACCATTTAGTAGCCCCCAAACTTTTTGATGGCCCCAACACTGTATGATTGCCCCTCGCTGTATTCTTCACACTGCATGATGGACCCATCACTGTACTCTCCCCCCCAGATAGCCTCCATATAGTATAATGTGCCAGATAATCCTCAATGTAGTATAATGCAATCCCCTTAAGCCTCCATATAGTATAATGCACTCCCCCATAGGCCTCCATATAGTATAATGTACTCCCCATAAGCCTCCATATAGTATAATGCACTCCCCATAGGCAGACTCTATATAGTATAATGCTTTCCCCATAGGCAGTCTCTATATAGTATAATGCACCCCCCATAGGTGGATCCTATAAAGTATAATGCACCCCCATAGGCAAACTCTATATAGTATAATGCACTCCCCATATGTAGACTCTATATTGTATAATGCACCCCATAGGGAGACTTTATATTTTAGCATGCACCCACCATGGGCAGACCCTATATATTATAATGCACCCTCCATAGGCAAACTCTATATAGTATAATGCACTCCCCATAGGCAGAGTCTATATTGTATATTGCACCCCCCATGGGCAGACTCTATATAGTATAATGCACCCCAATAGGCAGACTCTATATAGTATAATGCACCCATCATAGGCAGACTCTATATGGAGAAGGTACCCCCCCATAGGCAGACTCTATATAGTATAATGCACTCCCCATAGGGAGATGCTATAGTATAATGCAACCCCATAGGGAGACTCTATATAGTATATTAAATGAGAAGAAATGTGGCACTCACCCCAAATATGCTGAATTCAATGTCCTTTATTAACCTTTATGCAGTGACAGACATCAGTGGAGAGGCGGCAGGTAAAAGTGAGGGTGCAGGGAGTGAGGGAAGGACGACAGCCGTTTCACGCAGATGCGCTTCCACGGGTCCAAGTCCATTCCTCTGTTTCTTCAGGTGCCCTTCGAATTTCTTCTCTTTCTGTAACATGAAGAGATAATCCAGCTCTATCTAAGAACTCTTCGCCTTCCTTAATGATTTTCAATGTAGCTAACCTCTCTTCTAGATTTTACAACTTTTCCTGAAACAGGGACACAAGCTTGCATTTCTGGTATACGAAGTTTGGCTTTTCCACTGGTAAGTCTGTGAACATTTAGCAGCTGTAACTGCCAAAATCCAGTGTTCTTTGAGCTCGCGGAGACTCTTCACTTATCCTAGAAAGCACTGTAAATATGCAAATTATTATTACGGGATATAATGCACCCCATAGGGAGACTCTATATTGTACAATGCACTCCTCATAGCAGACTCTATAGTGTAATGCACCCCCATAAGCAGACTCTATATAGTATAATGCACCCCCTATATAGTATAATGCACCCCCCCAAATGCACTATAGGTAGACTCTATAGTATAGTTCCCTCCATAGGAAGACCGTATATAGTATAATGCACCCCTTATAGGCACACTCTATAGTATAATGTACCCCCATAGGCAGACTCTACAGTATAATGTATCCTATAATAAAATAAATACAATTCTCACCTCTCCTCCTGGTTCCTCTGCTGCTCGGATCGCCCACACATCTCCATACAGTGGACGCCGAGTAGTGACATCATCGCTACCCCGACCCAGTGACATCAGACACTGAGAGGGGGATAATGGGATAGGAAGCATAACGATACAGTCGCAATTGCGATAATGGGCGGGAAGCCCACTACTGGCACCGTGCGCCTGCTTGCTCAGGGGCCCCATATCGGTCAGATGGCAGAGAAGGGCAATTGAGTCTCCCTGCTCTGCCACAGAACATAACTGTATAGGCACGCTGTGCACATCGATACAGTTGCAGTAGCGCAGCTTTGGGTGGGACCCTTCAGAGTGCGGGGCCCAGGGCGACCACCCCCTCTGATCCCTAGTAGCTACACTACTGGTTGGCACCCTTGAAATTCCGCCAGAAAATGAAATTCAATTTACACATGTTTTATTACACACATGTTTATTTCCTTTACAAAAACAACCCTCCAAAATGGTCCAAACAAAATTATTGATAAACAACTTTGTTTGAAGCACGTGACATTAGCTCAAACTCATCTGTGACAAGTAGCAGGTGTGGGCAATATGAAACTCACACCTGTAACCAGATAAAAAGGGGAGAAGTTGACTCAATCATTGCATCGTGCATCTGTGTGTGCCACACTAAACATGGGAGAAGAGAAAGAGGAGAAGAAAGCTAGAAGACGTGAAAATTATTGAAAATTATAACAATCTCAAGGTTACAAGTCCATCTCCATAGATCTTGATGTTCCTTTGTCCACAATGGGTAACATAGTAAAGAGGTTTACAACCAATGGCGCTGTAGCTAATCTTCCAGAACGACGACGGCAGAGAAAATTGATGGAAGGTTGCAACACAGAGTAGTCCAGATGGTGGATAAGCAGCCCCAATCAAGTTTCAAAGAAACTCAAGCTGTCCTGCAAGCTCAGAGTGCATCACTGCCAGCATGAACCATCCATCAACATTTGAATTATGTGAAATGTTATGGCACTGCTGACACGAAGACATAAAAAAGATAGACTGAAGTTTGCCAAAATGTATACGAGTAAGCTAAAAGCCTTCTGGGAAGGCGTTTTGTGGACATACAAGACCAAGATAGAATTTTGGATAAGGCACAACATTCTACTGTTTACTGAAAATGGAATGAGGCATACAAATAAAAGAACATAGTACCTAAAGTTAAGTAGGGTGGAGGTTCAAATATGTATTGGGGTTGTTTTGCTGCCTCTGACACTGGGTGCCTTGACTGTGTTCTAGGCATCATATAATTTGAAGACTACCAAATGATTTTTGGTCGCAATGTAGTTCCCAGTATCAGAAAGGTGGGTTTGCATAATAGGTCATGGGTCTTCCACCAAGGCAATGACCACAAACATCCCGGTACTTCAAAAAATGGACTGAAACAAAGAGTTGTAGAGCTCTAAAGTGGTCAGCAATGTGTCTAAATCCCATTGAACACCTGTGGAGAGATTTTAACAATGATGTCATGAGAAGGTACTCTTCAAATATGAGTGACCTGGAGCAAAAGCAGAGCGGTCCAAAATTCCAGTTGAGAGGTGTGAGAAGCTTGATAATTGTTATAGGGAGCTACTGTGGTTATTAATTCCAAATATTAAGTGGAGGGTGCCGACAATTTTGTCCTGCCCATTTTGGGGTGTTTGTGTGAAATGATATCCAATTTGCTCTTTTTTCATTTTTTTTTTGTGTTTTTCCAATACGCACAATGGAACTAAACATGTGTATAACAAAACATGTGTAATAGCAATAATTTTTTGGGAAAAATACTTCCTTTTCTGGAACAATGTCAAGGGTGTCAATACTTTCGGCCGTGACTGTACAACTGGAATCATTCACCATATTTGTTCACATCCCATATAAAAAGGATCCTGCTTTAAATTATTCCTTTAAGGGAGGATTCTTGCATGAAAAATAAATGAATAAAAAATATATAAATAGCAGCGGTGACCATGAAAAATTATACAAAACAGCTGTGATATGGAGAACTGTAAAACCTGCATCATATTAGTCCAGCGCTGCAGCCCAGGCACATAAACGGAAACACTTACAGGACTCCTCCGCAGACTGAATCTCCCAGCGAGTCTATAAAAGGAGTAAGCCTATTCTAAAGAATTGCAACCACTAATGACAGGAATCCTCTCTAGAGACCCCAGTGTGATATTACTTGACACTTCCTCTGTGACACAAACAATAAGTGCAGATTCTTGGATGGGACACATGTATAACCCTAAATAGTATGTTTCATCTTGTACTTTACTCATGTCAGGACTTGCCGCAGCATTTTATTTACAGGGACTAGATTCTGTGCTGATTTATGACATAATATGTTTGCACCTTCTATGGCATGCACCTTATTATTGTGTCAATGATATCCCTATAAAATATATATATATATATATATATATATATATATATATATACAGTTAGCTTCCAAGAGCAGTGGCTACAGACTAGAGATGAGTGAACCTTTCATGGTTTGGTTTGGTTCGGTTTGCCGAACATACAAATGTACAACTACCCAAACCCCATTAAATTCAATAGGAGGCAAAACCAATCATATACGCAACACCTTAAGGGGTGACAAAGAGCTTCACAAACAGATCAAATTAGGGGCAGACACCACGAAGAGTGGCATCAATTGACCCACAGTAGAAATTTGCTAATAGCACAGCAGCAGTCAGCCATGGGCCATGCATGAGGCATCAGGGTCAGGATCTGGGTTTGCTCATGCAACAGCTCCCAAAAAAAATTCCCAGCCACACTCAGGAGGCACAAATATCAGTTTCATAAAGTGCTATTGGTAGAAAAAAAGGAAGGATAGCAACACAGATAGTTGAAAGTAAATACAGGCCTGGAGGTCTGGGAGCCCTACTGCTACAGGTAAGGCAAATGAAGGAGACCCAAGTTGGATTCTTCACATTTCAAAAATTATTGTCAAACACCAGTTAAGTGGCATCAATTTTCACATAGTAGAAACAGTATACTAGGCATCTGACACATCTTCCAACACAGGCAATCCACCAGATGGAGACCCAAATTGAAGTCTCCACATTTAAACAAAATTATTGTCACACAGCAGCAAAGTGGCATCAATTTCCACAGAGTAGAAATAGTATAATGGGGCTCTGACAAACCTTCCACTACAGGCAAACCACCAGATGGAGTCCCAACTTCCACATTTCAAAAAATTGTTTGTAACATTAGAAGCAGTAGTAACAGCAGGCACAGAAGCAATGACAAAGGTGCCAGAGACTGCAATAACTCGAGATTAATGCACGACAATAAAAACAACACCAACGTCTAGTCTGTCCAGTCTGCGAATGCAGTGCTAAAGTCATTGGAGATCCATGAATTGTTCATTTTGATGAACGTTAAGTGCAGGAATTTCTGCTCATGACGCTCATAGTCGGTACTGAATAAATTGAGAAATTCAGAAAATTGAATTCTCCATTTTTTTTTCATCATTTGCATGTCAATGACACGATCCTGTGATTTCCATAATTCCATGATTTTACTTTGTTCGTGTTACACATATATATATAAAATATATAAATTAGCAAATAGATGACACCTGGGGGTCATATCAGTAGTGTAACTAATGGCAGGGCAGAGGGTGCCGTCGCCCCTTGCCTCGTGCTCTGAGGGGTCCACCTGGAGCCATACGTCATACTTAACTGTAATGACATGCACAGCTCGCCGATACAGTTAAATTCTGAGACAGAGCATGGAGAGTGTCACGACTTTCGGGTATTATTGCTCAGGGGAGAGCTGCGTGCCACAGCAAGGGAGCTGAGAGCAGAGCAGCGGGGTACTCACCGGGTAGCAAACAGGACCTGAACCATGTGACAGGGAAGGAAGTGGTCAAGGGCGGTGCCAGACACCAGGGTGCAGAAGAGACGATTTACACTGTAGAGTAGTAAATTGTGCCAAGATCAAAACCAAGAGATAACATCGTAACCAAGGGGTGAGGTGGAGGGATAGTCAGAAAAGGAAGCAAAAGGTCAGAAAGCTAGCAGAGCAAACAAACAATTGCAAACCGAGCACAGACTCAAGGGGTCAGACACACAGACCAAAAAGAAAGTATAGCTGACAGGGAATCCTAGTCCAGAGTGTGTATAAATACCCCTCACAGATCCAAAGAGAGGCCAGCAACATTAACCCTGAGAGAGTAGGACATGAACTATGTCCTATACCATGACTGTACCCCCATCCAAATGGGGGACCACTGGACCCCAGGCTTCTCAATATCTGGCATGAAAGGCCTGCACCAATCGATCAGCGTACACAGAACTGGCTGGAGCCCATGACCAATCCTCAAGGGGATATAATTTTCAATGTATTAGGTACTGAAGCTTTCGGCGCACCCACCGTGTATCAATGATGTGCCCTACCTCGTACTCCAGCTGACCCTCTACCAACACTGGCGGATGATTGGATGAGAAATCTTCTCTAACCATCCCCACAGGATTTAATAGGACATTAAAAGACATTAGATATTTTGAAGGAGGTGGGCAACTGTAATCTATAGGCCACCGGGTTGATCACCTCCACAATCTTGTACGGACCTATAAACCTGGGGCCCAGCTTCATAGAGGGTATCTTTAGCTTGATGTTACGGGTGGACAACCACACCTTCTCCCTCACTGCCAACGTTGGAGCTGACCCTCTCCTCCTTTCCGCAAATCATTTGTACCTTTTCTGGGCTTTAGAGATGTTCCCCTGGACCTCCCTCCAAAGGGTTCTCAAATGTTGTACAAGGACGACCTGAATCCATGTGGGAAAACTCCTCAAACTGCGGGATAAACCCATAATTTACTTGAAAGGGAGATTTTCCAGTAGACTGATTACTTCGAAAATTGAACACAAATTCTGCCATGTGTAGTAATAATAATAATAATATTAATCTTTATTTATATAGCGCCAACATATTCCGCAGCGCTTTACAGTTTAACAGTTTTAAACTCAATTCATTAGTAACAACGTTAACAATACAAAAATAAGACGACCCTGCTCGTCAGAGCTTACAATCTGCAATGAGGTGGGGGAGATACAAAGTACAGGTGTGTATTTACAATGATGTATTAACAATGATGGTCCAGCCATCTTAATGAATGGTATAACAAAACCAGAACACATGTTTGAAAAGAGGGCCTATTAGCACTAAATAGTGACAAGAGACCCAAAGCCTGAAACAGAGGCGACCCACTCCATACTAATAATGATACGAAGAGAAAAAGGAGTATATCGGGTTAAAAAAGATAATATTTTATTTAGATATACAAGACATTCATTAACAATAGCAATACTGTAGGTACAAAAAATACAAAAGATATAAGGTGCATAAAGGTGATTTAAAGAAGCAGCTATCCCCCAGTGTGCAATGCCCTGTCTGTAAACCAGTCTGACAAAAATCAGCTGCTGGTAATAAATGGCTGCTAGAAGCTGCTGCTGATAGTAACCTGAAATCCTAGCAAGAAATGTAAAGTCATATCAAAATATTGAGCAGCGCTTACCGCTAAAGTGGCGGGCAGGGAGACACACCGGACTGGAACCGTAGCAAGAAGAAAGACCCCCGATGCGCGTTTCGCTTCTGGTGTTCGTGCTTTCTCAAGGGGAAGTGAGGTTTAATGCCAGAAAGGACCTTCAAATACAGCTGGTGTAGGTACATGTGACCAGTCACATGTTATGTGACAGCCAATGAGATGCGGCAATAGCGGCACATGCGCCGGCCGATCGGCAGGTGCTGCATCAGAGACCAGGCACGCAAGTGGGGAAGAGTGCCCCGGTCACGTGCAGGAGGCAAAATAGACGCCGCTCGGATGCAAGACACCGCGGACCAGGCAGACGCATGCGCACTGCCACAGGTATGACAGAAGTGTAGCTAAATGTTGCAGAGACCAGCTTAATAAAACAAGGTATAAACCAAACCCAACCACAAGGAAGGGAGAGGACGCGACGTACCCAAAAGACAGTAGTATGCCCAGAGAGTACAACAGAAGAAAAAAGAAACAGATAAGTGACCACAAAAAAGAACCATAAATCAGAATGACCGATATACCAAAAAATAAAAGTAAAAAGTGAATCCCCCCATATTGGTCCATACAACAAGTCGTAACAAAATCTCACAATATAGCTCACATAATCAGGCAATACGATATATTATTTTATTTCAGGGGGCATACAGTGTCAATCTTCTGGTTCCTTAATTGATAGTCGTATAAGAATGATGAAGTAGCAAATACGCGAAGTCGTCCAAAAATAGAGAAAAAGTGAAATACGTCCACTCTGGCACAAAAGAATAGAAGAAAACTATGAAACAAAGAAAAAGACAGTAAATAAAAAGAAAAACAAACAATAACAACATCGTAATACGTATATAAAAATATAATAAAAGAAAATAATAAAAGACGGGAACCTGCTTTTATAAAAGGAGACTGGATAAGGTCACAGGAGAAACGGAAAATCAGCCAATGCAATAGTAAACTTACAAAAATATCATTCATAAAATAAATAAATGAAGTGACTACAAAAATGAGGAGAAACTGAGAGATTCATTCAAACCATTAGGTGTAATAGTATTAGGCCGTACTATCCAACTGGCCTCTCATTGTGCCAGTATTTTTTTGTAATTGCCCCCTCGCGTGCCTAAGTGCACACAATCGATGCACTTCGATGATCTAATAACCATGTATAAGTATATAAGGGGACAATACAAATATCTCGCTGAGGATCTGTTTATACCAAGGAAGGTGACGGGCACAAGGGGGCATTCTTTGCGTCTGGAGGAGAGAAGGTTTTTCCACCAACATAGAAGAGGATTCTTTACTGTTAGGGCAGTGAGAATCTGGAATTGCTTGCCTGAGGAGGTGGTGATGGCGAACTCAGTCGAGGGGTTCAAGAGAGGCCTGGATGTCTTCCTGGAGCAGAACAATATTGTATCATACAATTATTAGGTTCTGTAGAAGGACGTAGATCTGGGGATTTATTATGATGGAATATAGGCTGAACTGGATGGACAAATGTCTTTTTTCGGCCTTACTAACTATGTTACTATGTTACTATGTTACTATGATGCCCCTGACCCACACTGACCCCGCATCACAGTCATGAAATAACTTGAAGTGACGGGGGATTGTCTTTAGGTCAGAGGCATCGGCGGCGGTCCTCGCTGCCCGGATGTCGCGCACGTGCTCCCTAATATGGACGCGGAGCTCCCTAGATGTTAAACCAATATAAATTAAAGAGCACCCACACGTAGCGTAGTAAATGACATTTGTGGTGCCACATGAAATATGGTGTCTAATAGAAAATGTCCTGGACCCATCTGATGATGAAAAAGATGCAGTCCGTAAAATGTTGGTACAAGCCAAACAGTGGCCACATTGAAAACATCCCAGCAGGGGACCTCTAGTGCCGAAGGAGTTACTGGCGGGGGGGACATAATGACTCCGAACAAGCATATTGTTCAAGTTTGGAGACCTTCTTGCCGTCATAGAATGGAAATCGCCCAGGGCGAGACCCAGGGATGGCTCTGTTGTTAAGACTGACCAATGTTTGGTAAGGATTTCTCTCATGTTAGACCATTCATGGTTATATGTTGTTATGAATCTGATCTTTTCATCCCTTAACCCACTTTTGGTTTTATCCACTGTTGCATAGAGAAGATCTCTACGATGTGTCCTCCTGGCCCTGTCGTAGCCATGCCTAATACTCCAGCGACTATAGCCGCGTGCCGCAAAGCGTGCCTTAAGGGCCACGGATTGCACTTGAAATCTATCCTCTGTAGAGCAGATCCGCCTCATCCTTAGAAACTGTCCGACCGGGACAGCCCTCACAGTTGCTGGATTGTGTACTGAGTCAGCATAAAGCAATGCGTTAACCGCAGTTGGTTTTCTGAAGACATCAGTCTGGATGCGGCGTGTGCCGTCAATCTCCAGAGTGATGTCCAGAAAGTCGATATGACAAGTATCATATTTGTAAGTCAAACAGATATTAAACGGGTTATTGTTCAGCTGACTCATAAATATCTCGAGTTGCTGCGCCGTCCCTCCCACAAAAATAGAGAGCCAGCACAGCACATGGTCAGCGGCCTGTGCCCCCCGTCGCCAAACAAGGATCTCTCCCAGTACCCTAGAAAGAGATTAGCATATGAGGGTGCACAGGCCGCACCCATGGCCGTGCCGCGCTTCTGCAGATGGTAAGAATCTTTGAAAACAAAGAAATTGTGAGTGAGGACAAAGCGCAGCAACTCGAGAATGAAATTGCACAGAGGGCTGCCCAGAAAGAGGCGGACCGCCTCCAATCCCTGCTCATGATCTATACAAGTGTACAGTGTCTGAATATCTGCAGTGACCAGGAGGACATTAGGGTCCACAAAGACGCCGTCCATCCGTGTGAGGACGTCCGTCGTGTCCTTGACATATGATGGTAAGACCTCAACCAATGGTTTCAGGTAAAAGTCTATAAACTTGCATATAGGATCACAGAGGCTGTCGATGCCTGACACGATCGGACGTCCTGGAGGATTGTCGGCGTCCTTGTGGACCTTTGGTAGAAGATAAAAAGTGGGTGTCTTGGGGTACCTGACTGTCAATCCTTCCCAAACCTTCTTATCAATTATATTATTCTCCAGAGCTCTGGTAAGTATCAATTGTAGCTGAGACGAAAAGGAAAGCATTGGATTATATGTAAGTTTAGCATACGTTGCAGCATCTTTGAGCTGACGAAATACCTCTTTTTCATATTTATTACATGGCCAGATCACAATGTTTCCCCCCTTGTCAACTGGTTTATACACCACATCTGTATAGGATTGTAATTCCTTAATAGCCAACCATTGGTTGTAAGATTATCATATTTACGTTTAGACGAAAGTTTTTTGAGGTCTTCAGATACTAATTTATAAGATATCAACTGCCGGGCAAAGTGACAAGGGGGGAAACCTCGCTGATCTGAGCATGATGGCAGGTGGAAACCTACCTTGGGGTGTCGGGGATTGTTCATCCAACAAATCCTCCAGTATACGCAATGTTTCTCTTTCCATCTCAGTTAAGGAATCTGATGATTCGTGACCTTTGTGATGTAGTTTCCTCAAAATTAATTTTCGGGAAAAAAGATGGAAGTCCTTCAGAGCTGTGAAGTAATTAAAAGTTTGAGTTGGTGAGAAAGTCAGGCCCCTATTCAACACTGCAATCTGGGTACTAGTAAACGTTCTTGTAGATAAATTAAGTACCTGCAGACCACCCTGGGTACCCGTCCCCTGCCGTCTGCCCACCGAGCCTTTATTCTTGGAAGTTTGTCTAGTAATGATCCTGTTCTGGGATGTGGTAGGCCCCACTTGGTCCACTGGAGCCTGAGTGTGTTGTGTATCCCGAGAAACTTTTGATGCCACAGATCGGGACCTAAATCTGGAACTCGCGACATTCCTGTATCGGGGGCGGGAGCGCTCACCCGGACCTCGCCATCTATACACATTGGCAGTTTTTTTGTCACTCACATCACGTTTGAATTTTCTTGCTTTGTTGCCCTGTATTTCAGTTGCCCATTTACATTTTTTAACCCAATATACTCCTTTTTGTCTTCGTATCATCAATGTTAATGAATGGGTAGCCAGTGTAACGACTGGTGAAGAGCGGTTGTATCTGAATACCGATTAGCCAGGTAAATGACCATGGCTGCTGCATTGAGGATAGACTGAAGAGGGGAAAGTCAAGTAACGGGGAGGCAAATTAATAGAGCATTACAGTAGTCCAGGCGGGAGTGAATCAGGGCAACACTGAAGGATTTTGTTGTTTCCATGGGGAGAATAGGGCGGATTCTAGAGATGTTATTTAAGTGTAAGCGACACGAGCGGGCAAGAGATTGCATATGGGAAGTGAAGGAGAGATTGGTGTTAAATGTAACACCCAGGCAGCACGCCTGCTGCCGGGGTGTTATTATGGTGCCACCCACGGAGAGGGAAATATCAGATTTAGGGAGGTTAGTAGACAGTGGGAGCAGAAGAAGTTCAGTTTTGGAGAAGTTGAGTTTCAGATAGAGGGCGGACATGATGTCGGAGACAGTCACTGGCATTCTGTAGTACAGTGGAAGTAGCTGGAATCCCAAGGTGTGCACTTAACACAGCATCATGAAACTCCTGCAGGAGTGTGAGACGGAAATGTTTAAGTACAATCAATTTACCAGGGAGTTTATTCCTGGGAGCTCATGCTTGTGCTTCCAGAATCTCTCTCTGTAACTCAGATGAGACTTCTGCCACAACCACTCCCAGTTAAAGAATGGAGGAAAGAGGTTCTGGAGGGGACACAGAATCAAAACTTCGGGATAAAGCATTCGCCTTTACATTTTTAGACCCTGGTCAGAACGTAATGGTAAAATGAAATCGAGAAAAAAAAATTACAGTCGAGCCTGTCTGGGGGTCAATCTCTTAGCGGACTCGATATAGGCCAAATTTTTATAATCAGTAATGACTGTAGTGGGATGAACGGCCCCCTCCAAAAAATGCCTCCATTCTTTGAAGGCCAATTTAACCGCCAACAATTCCCTATTGCCGACATCATAATTTCTCTTGGCCGAAGAGAATTTTTTAGAGAAAAAGGTGCAGGGTTTGAGGTTAGTGAGGGTGGGAGGACCCTGGGATAACACTGCCCCCACCTCAACCTCAGAAGCGTCGACCTTTACAATAAAAGGTCTCGACCTATTGGGTTGTACCAACACAGGGGCTGAAGTAAAACATTTCTTCAATGTGAGAAAGGAATTTTTTCAGCTACGGACCAATTTTTTACATCCACCCCTTTGAGAGTGAGATACGTAAAGGGTTTCACCACCTGCGAAAACCCTTTAATGAACTTAATATACAAGTTAGCGAAGCCCAGGAATCGCTGCAACCCCTTTAGGTCATGAGGCTGCACCCAATCCGTAATGTCCTGAACCTTCCCAGGATCCATGCGAAACCCCTCCCCTAAAATAATTAATACCAGAAAAGACAGTTCCTGCACAGAAAAGCAAGTATTTCTCCAGTTTAGCGTATAAATGGTTCTCCCTGAGCCAAATAAGAACCATACTCAGATGGTGTAAATGAGACTAACTGTCCTCTGAGTATCAGAATGTCATCCAGGTAGATGACTACATAACACCCAATCAGATCAGAAAAAATAACATTAATAAAATCTGGAAAACAGCATGGGTGATAGTGAAATCAAAAGGCATTACCAGGTTTTCAAACAAACCCTTGGTCATCAGGAATGCTGTTTTCCATTAATCCCCCTCCCAGACCCTTATACGGTTATAAGCTCCCCGTAAATCGAGCTTAGAGAACCATTTGGACCGCGTGAGTTGGTTGCATAAATCGTGAATCAGAGGGAGAGGGTCCGTGTTCTTTACAGTAATTTTGTTCAATTCTCGAAAGTCGAGGCACGGTCGCAAACCACCATCCTTTTTCTTAAGAAAGAAAAACCCTGTTGCCACGGGTGAGACAGAAGGCCGAATATGACCCTTGTGGAGGCTATCTGAGATGTACTCTTTCATGGCTTGATGCTCAAGCCCAGACAAATTAAACAGGCGAGCCTTGGGTAATTTGGCTCCTGGGACTAAATCGATGGCACAATCAAAAGGTCGATGTGGTGAAGGGGCTCAGCCTCGCTTTCGGAGAACATGTCTTTGAAATCCTTAAGGTATTCCGGAATACACTTGACAAAAGGTCCCAGGTTACAACATGGACTGTTATCCTTACATCCCCATTGAGTGATCTCCCCCTTCACCCAATTAATGACAGGATTGTGGCGTTGCAGCCAGGGCATCCCCAGTACTGCAGGTAGATTATTCATAACGAAACAACTTAATTTTTCCATTGAGTGGAACCCACTTTCAGAGAAAAGACAACAGTCATGAAACAAATTTCATACCAGGTAAGAGGGGATGAATCAACAGCCACAATTTTAACAGGGTCTTTCAGCCTGACTGTCCCTATCTTATTAAGTGTCACAACTTTGGCATCAATCAGATTAATGGAGGAACCGCAGTCAACAAAGGCGGTGGTCATGACAGGACCACCGGCAAGTTCCAGTTTCACCTGGAGCACAATTTTAGCAAGCGAGGAAAAATGTACCTTGGAGACTGGACAACCTCCTCAATTGTTGCCCAGACTCAGTCGTTTTCCGACAGTTTCATTGAAGAAGGGCAGGAGAGACAATCCCTTTTCCAATGTTCAGAGGCTCCACAGTAAAAGCATAGTAGGCTGTCTCTACAGTGCCTTCTCTCTTTTTCCATTACTGAGATAGCCCCAATCTCCATGGGCTCAGGTACAGGTGTAGTGTCACACAATTTGGAGTACAAGGGAGTCTCTTGGTGCATCACTCCTCTAGCACGGAGTCTCCGTTCCATACTGACCCCCTGCGCCATGGCGTCCGCCAGGGTATAAGGGGGAGGATGAAATGCCAAAGCGTCCTGTAGATGGTCAGACAGGCCTTTGCAGAACAACCCCCTCAGGGTGGCATCATTCCAAGATACTTCGGCTGCCCATTTCCTAAACACTGAGAAGAACTATTCAATGGAGTGCCTCCCCAGTGAATAATAAACAAAGAGTGCACTTCCATCAAAAAATGTATAAGGCGGAGTGCAAAACCTAGTCTGTACAGCAATGATGCAAGAGAAAAAAAAAGAGATAAAGAGTAGACTAATGATGATATGCACATCCTCATAGTAAAATTAGAGAAACCTTTATTACACCTTGTACACAATAAGTTTAAGAACATTTAAAAATTCAACACATAACCGGTTCACATAACAGGGTCACATACAGTGGAGCTTTCGGCAGCAATGGTGCTCACTTCCGTCTTGTCGGATACTTGTGCCGATATTGGGACATATGGCCCTGTAACGATTTGGCCATCTTTTGGCGATTCTTACATCCTCTACCCTGTCTGGTTCGGTCTGGTTCGCTGCCCATTGAGGATAAAAAATCACTTGAGCTGGCTTCCGTCAATGAGGGTTCAGGCATAGCTGGAGAAGAATAATTTCTGCCGGGCTTATTGTAACGAGCATTACCCCTATGTTTCCATTTGTAAACCATGTTTTGTTCATAATCAGTCTTATCCCTATTGAATTTTCCACGTTTCCTCATAGTGATCTCTGCTTCATATTTATCCAATGTGTCCTTCAATTTGAGCTTGAAGGCATTAACTTGGGTAGCCTCAAATTTATGGAGTTTGGTGTCTAGATCTTTTATAAGTGTTTTGGTGTAGGTAAAAAGACTTTTATCATGTTCCAAGAGTAGATTAATCAATATATTGGAACAACGTGCAAGACCCTGTTCCCAAGTTTGTTGAAAAGAGACAGAGGGTCCCCAAGCTGGGAAGATAGATACCCGTCAATCATGTAGTACAAAACCTGCTTTTAAATACTCCTCTAAACTCATGTTCCACCAAAGCCTGACTCCAGTTTTGTGAGCCTTTGTGAGGTCAGACCATAACATTGAAAAACCTGAGTCTGGTGCTGGGGTCTCAGCCATTTGAAACAAGTTAGATTGCTGCGCCAACCAAGCAGCCTCCCTAGCATCCCAATCCATCATGCATCCACACCAATGCATATGTGAACAGATACGAATGAGTACAAAAAATATAAATCCACTTGACAACGTCACGGTCAACGTGTGCAACCCTATAGAAATGCCCCTGGAACACAGGGTAAGCAACACAGAGAATAATAAACAAAGAGTACACTTCCGTCAAAAAATGTATAAGGCGGAGTGCAAAACCTAGTCTGTACAGAAATTATCCAAGAGAAAAAAAAGAGAAAAAGACTAGACTAATGATGGTATGCACATACCCGGAGTAAAATTAGAAAAATCTTTATTACATCTTGTACACAATAAGTTTAAGAACATTTAAAAATACAACACATAACCCAATAACCATCACCCCCCTAAAGGCAATTTAAATGGACCTGTAAGTAAGGCCCATACCAATAAGGCAAACACAACTATGATTAGCCATGCTCACAACAAATATAATATGTATCATAACCTTTATGCCTCCCCTGTGTCACACTCATCACTATATCCTCTGCCAGATGCACTCTATCAGGCTCATCATAAATGTGCCCCAGAGCCTCAAAGAACAGGTTCACAGACAAAGGTTCAGGAGCAGAGGAAGAGAAAGAGAAAGCCCATGCCTGTGGAGCCCCCCTTAAAAAGGACATTACGACCCCAGCACTCTGCCATTCATTTCCAAAAGTTCGGGGACACAATTCAAAGAACAACTTGCATTCCTCCTTAAAGACCCTAAACAATTTTTTATCTCCGGAAAAACTGTCAGGTAACTTTACCGGTGGCTCGTGGTACAGAGCGCCTGCCACATCTCTCTGTACCTGTTGGTGCAAGCGAACCAGGACTTACTGCTCCATGGACAGCTTCTGCATAAGCTGGGAGAGCTCATTAACCTGTCCCGTGAGAGCCTGTACTGGATCCATAATATACTAACACCTCACTACCAGGGAAAGACTGTAGGGTCAGCTATAATGTCACAACTCCCGGGTATTATTGCGAGAGCTGCACGCCACAGCAAGGGAGCTGAGAGCAGAGCCACAGTGAACTCACAAGGTAGCAAACAGGACCTGAACTACATGACAGAGAAAGAGGTGGTCGACGGCAGCGCCAGATGCCGGGGTGCAGAGGAGACGATATACACTGGAGAGTAGTAAAACGTGCCAAGATCAAAACCAAGAGATAACGCGGTAACCAAGGGGTGAGACGGAGGGATAGTCAGGAAAGGAAGCCAAAGGTCAGAAAGCCAGCAGAACAAACAAACAATCGCAAACCGAGCACACACTTGAGGGGTCAGACACACAGACTAAAACGAAAGTATAGCTGACAGGGAATCCTAGTCCAAAGTGTGTATAAATACTCCTCCCAGACCAAAGAGAGGCCAGCAACATTAACCCTGAGAGAGCAGGACATGAACTATGTCCTATACCATGACAGAGAGATGGTCTCCCTGCACTGCCGCTCTCTGCTTTGTAGGCCTGAGGCCTACAGAATGGTAGGTCCAGGGCGGAAGTCATCACACCAGATGTCAGAGTTCTGGCTCAACAATGTCAACAAGTTGGACTACCAGGGACCTGCCACTGTCTGCTGGATTTGCTGCGTTTAGGTGAGTATATGATTGTTTTCTTTAATTTTAGAATCGTGTGTTTTTGTCTTTATATATGGGTGATACTACTGTACTAAGGGGCACATAATAGTCTTGGTACTGAAAGTACAGGGACCATAATAGACTAGAGGCTACGAGTAAGTCCAACGTAATTCATAAAAGAACAATCCTTACAGATAGTGGATAAACGCAGGTGATTACATATAATGGCAACGCGTTTCGATCTCAAAGGATCTTATTCATGCCCATACGATTTCAAAAATGAATGCTACAATTATAGCATCCCTGGACCTATCACAAACCATTTACTGGTCACATGACAAATTGAAAGGTCCTGAAATCTCTAACATCCGACAATTCAGAAATAAATGCAAAAGTAAAACACTAAAAACAAACGTGGAAAAGTGAATCTAAAATATACAATATTAAAACATTAACAATAATGATACAAAATTTCATTCCTTTTGTTCAAACCTACGGGAAAGCGGGTATTCAAATTGTAAATCCAGAAAGCCTCTCTGGTGAGTAGGCGTCTTTTGACATCACCCCCACGGCTATGAGGGTGAATTTTCTCAATGCCCTGGATTCTAAGGGTTGTGGTGTCACCTTTATGAATAGTACTAAAATGCTTAGAGACCATTGAGATATTTCTATTTATAGTGTTGCAACTATTTGTATCCCTCAGATGTTCTGTGACACGCGTTTTTAATTTGCGCATTGTGCAACCAATATAGGATATTTGGCATGCCGTGCAATCCATCTTATAAACTACATTTTTTGTGCGGCAATTGATGAAACTATTTATGTTATAACTTTTATTTTTTTCTGAATTCTAAAAATTCCACTTTTCAAAATTCAGAAAAAAAAAAAAAAAGAAAAAAAGAAAAGTTATAACATAAATAGTTTCATCAATTGCCACACAAAAAATGTAGTTTATAAGATGGATTGCACGGCATGCCAAATATGCTATATTGGTTGCACAACACGCAAATTAAAAACGCGTGTCACAGAACATCTGAGGGATACAAATAGTTGTAACACTATAAATAGAAATATCTCAATAGTCTCTAAGCATTTTAGTACTATTCATAAAGGTGACACCACAACCCTTAGAATCCAGGGCATTGAGAAAATTCACCCTCATAGCCATGGGGGTGATGTCAAAAGACGCCTACTCACCAGAGAGGCTTTCTGGATTTACAATCTGAATACCCGCTTTTCCGTAGGTTTGAACAAAAGGAATTAAATTTTGTATCATTATTGTTAATGTTTTTAGATTGTATAATTTAGATTCACTTTTCCACGTTTGTTTGTAGTGTTTTACTTTTGCATTTATTTCTGAATTGTCGGATGTTAGAGATTTCAGGACCTTTCAATTTGTCATGTGACCAGTAAATGGTTTGTGATAGGTCCAGGGATGCTATAATTGTGGCATTCAATTTCGAAATCGTATGGGCATGAATAAGATCCTTTGAGATCGAAACGCGTTGCCATTATATGTAATCACCTGCGTTTATCCACTATGTGTAAGGATTGTCCTTTTATGAATTACGTTGGACTAATAAAGAACCTCATCATTTTACTGGAACTGGATTACTCACGTTTTTACATATCGCAGCTGCTCGGCGTCTGGGTCAGGACGAATTTCCGTGCTCCGCATCTGATGATCTGGTTGGTGAGCTGGCTACGGCTTTTTTGCCAAATTTTTTCTTGTTTGCTACGAGTAAGGGGGCATAATAGTGTGCGGACCACTACTAAGGGGCCACAATACTGTGTATTACTAAAGGGGGCCATCATAATAGCATGGGGGCTACTAATGGGGCCATCATATAACATAGGGGCTACTAACTGGGCTCTCACATATAGTGGGGGTTACCAAGCGGGCCCACACACAAAGTGTGGATTACTAAGGGGGCCATAATACAGAGTGAGCAACTAAGGTGGACCATCAGACAGTGTGAGAACTATTAAAGGGGCCATGATACGGTGTTGGGGTTACTAAGGGGTCCTACTATGGAGTGGTGAATGCTAAGGGGGCCAAGATACAGTGTGGGGGCAACTAAGGGGAATCACTATACAGCTTGGATGATACTAAGGGGTCCTCCTACAGAGTGGGGACTACTGAGAGCCTTCTTAAAGAATGGGGGCTAATAAAGGGACCCTCCTACAGAATTGGGGCTTCTAGTTGGGCCATCAGAGTGAGGTCTATTAAAGAGCCCATCTTTGTACTACTGTGGAAGCCATCATACAGGTTGGAGTCTATGGTCGGGCCTGTCATACAGTGAGGGAGCCATCATACAGTGTGGGGGCTACAGTGAGGACATTGTACAGTATGGGAACCATCAAACAGTGTGGGGGCTACTAAGGGGCCATTATACAGTGTGTATGTAAATGTATGGCCATCATACAGTGTGGGGATTACAGTGTAGGCATCATGTATGTCATGTGTTTACCATGACAGAGAGGTGGTATAAACTCGCCTTTAACAATCTGAATTGCCAGTGTTAGTCTTAAACTGCCTGGTGTGGGGTGAAGGTGTTGGTTGTTGGTAGAGGCGTTTGGAGTGTTGATCTATGACTGTTGCTTGGTGTTTCTATAGTGAAGCTGTAGGGACATCATGCTATATAGAGGGGAGCTGTTGTGACATCATACTGTGTATAAGAGAGTTGTGACATATTGTGTAGAGGGGAGCTGTACAAGAGAAGTCTTAGGGGACATTATTATTAGTATTATTATTATTATTATTATAATTATTAAGTGGGTACTGTCAAAGTGGCACACAGGGGACATTATTACTTTCTATGGGGCAAAATGTGGACACTGTTTTCTAGGGAACTTGCACAGGGCATTAATATATTCTACAAGTTAATTTTATCCTCTAGAGAGCATTTTACTCTGTAAGGAGCACAGTGGTGACCATTATTATGTGGGTACTAAGAGGAGTGCTGTTTTTGAACCACACAGCAGGTGCAGTAACAGGGGCACATATGACAGCAGCGGCTCAGTATCAGCAGGATGAGGAGTCTGTGCAGGTTGGGGATAGATGGTGACAGAAGCATGAGAAGTCAAATGTGTCTTTGTTATGATCTCTGCAGAGGAGTCGCCATTGGAAAAGTTGTAATGTCGAGCTGGGCCAGATGGAAAAGACGGGAAAAGTGAACAATTCCATCAGAAGGAACGTCAGCTGTAAGTTACTCTTTATAACTATACTGTATCTACTATATGGCGGTAATATCAATGTTGGTCTTTGTATAGTGATTTACTTTCAATAGCAGCCGCGTCATTGGCTCAGGTTCCCCTATATCTAACATTAGGGTGCAGCACCATAGTTGTAATCAGGGTTTCCTGGTTAGGGGTCTACTCAGATGTTTCACCCCCCCTGAGCTGAACCCCTAGCTATGCCTCTGGGTCATATATATTTTAGTGTACATAGAAGGTCATCCATTACTACACACAGAGGGGATAGACATAGCCCTTTCACCTTCCGATCACAATTTTGCAGACATTATTGCTTATTCAGCAACACATTAACGTTTATGATTCATTTAATCCTTGAAAAATTACCTGACAGAGATCAAACAAATTATTTCCACTGTCCCAATATTCATCTCCCTGCACCTACTAGAATCTGACAATTGCTGCTTGTGGAGGATGAATGGATGTAGGTTGTCATCTATAAATGAAGCTGACTCACTTCCCAATAGTACAATAATCTTTTCTTTGGAGATGATGCTAATAGGCTTGAGAAGGCACAGACATCCCTTCATACCTTCCATGCAGATATTTGTGTCAGACTACATGTCAGTAAGACGTCAAAATACTCTCCATTTACATTACGCATTGGAAAATTTGCAAGATACACATGGCGGCAACCTAGAAAAAAAAGAAATTATAGTACAACTTAGAAAAAAATTGTTTGCGACATAAAAGAAGAAAAGTGGGGAAACCGTCTTCTGGAAAGAACAAAAAAGGAGTCGTGGTCATTCTAAAAATTGCAAGATTTCTACATTTTATTTAATATAAATAGTAATATTCAGAATTGAAAAATAAATAATCAAATATTTTAATAAAATACATCGAATATGAAAACCTGAATTCAACAATAGCTGATTCTCCAACACATTGCAGCGTTTCTGCAACAAAAACAAAAAATTTTCACTGCAAAAAATCTGCAATATATCAGTCCCATGTAGGGGCACCCTTGGGGAAGCTGAGACTAGTAGTGCATCAGCTTCACAAATCAATCCTTTTGCAAATGCAGGACACTTCAGTCTTGCTAAAAAAGTACTTGTTTTCAGCACTCGTGTACATATATATATATATATATATATATATACACACATAATGTATCTGTCTACATAATCGTCTAAGGTCCACTTCCGTTTGTTTGTCTGTCTGTCTCTCTGTCATGGAAATCCCGCGTTGCTGATTGGTTGTGTCTGGCTGGGCGCGACCAATTAGTGACAGGCACAGTCTGGCCGTGAATTCGCCCCTCACTACTCCCCTCCAGTCAGCGCCCACATACCGTTTTAGCAGTCCGTTAAAAGGACTGCGTTACACCGCGGCATAACGCGGTGTAACGTAGCCCGTTAACGCTGCCATTAACCCTGTGTGACCAACTTTTTACTATTGATGTTGCCTATGCAGCATCAATAGTAAAAATATATAATGTTAAAAATAATTTTAAAAAATCATTATATTCTCTCCTTCCGGCGTCCGCGGCAGCCTGTCCCACTCCTTGCAACGATCCGGTCCCAAGAATGCATTGCAGCAATGAGCCGTGATGACGTAGCGGTCTCGCGAGATGATGACGTAGCAGTCTCGCGAGACCGCTACATCATCACGGGTTATTGCCGCTAGGCATTACTGGGAACGGAGTGTCGCAAGGAGAATCGCTAAAGGCCTGGGCTGGATCCGGGGCCCCCGGAAGGTGAGTATATAACTATTTTTTATTTTCATTCTTTTTTTAACAAGGATATGGTGCCCACATTGCTACAGTATATACTACGTGGGCTGTGTTACATACTGCGTGGGCTGTGTTATTTACTGCATGGGCTGTGTTATATACTACGTCGCTGTGCTCTACACTACGTGGGCTGTGCTATATACTACAAGGCTGCACAGTATACTATGTGAGCTGTGTTATATACTGCGTGGGCTGTGCTATATACTATGTGGGCTGCGCTTTATACTATGTGGGCTGTGCTATATACTATGTGGGCTGTGTTATATACTATGTGGCTCTGCAATATACAACGTGGCTGTGATATATACTACGTAGCTGTGCTATATACTACGTGGCTGTGTTATATACTACGTAGCTGTGTTATATACATGGCTGTGCTATCTACTACGTGGCTGTGTTATATACTGCGTGGGCTGTGCTATATACTACGTGCCTGTGCTATATACTACGTGGCTGGGCTATATACTACGTGGCTGCTATATACTACATGGCTGTGCTATATACTATGTGGCTGTGTTATATACTACATAGCTGTGCTATATACTACATGGCTGTGTTATATACTACATGGCTGTGTTATATACTACGTGCCTGTGCTATATACTGTGTGGCTTAGCTATATACTACGTGGCTGTGCTATATACTACGTAGGCTGTGTTATATGCTATGTGGGCTGTGAGACTCCTTCGCCCAGGGCCCTCAAAAACCTGCAGCTGGCCCTGGCTTCACTTATTGGTTGCGGCCGGCCGTGAACAATCAGCGACAGGCGCAGTCCGGCGGTGAATTGGCGTGGGATTTGAACCACGCTTCGCTAATTGGTCACGCCCGGCTGGCCGAATCCTGTATATTCATTGCATTATTCTGAAATCTTCATAAATAAACTACATACATATTCTAGAATACCCGATGCATTAGAATCGGGCCACCATCTAGTTTATACATATATATGTATATGTACATTGGGGAAAGTTTTTAATACACTGCAGATTTTGCAAGTTTCCTCACCTAGAAAGAATAAAGTTGTCTGTAATTTTTATTGAAGGTACACTTCAACTGTGGGAGACAGAATCTTAAAAAAAATCTACAAAATCAAATTGTATGATTTTTACAAAATTTATTTTTATTTTATTGCATGAAATAAGTATTTGATACATTAGAAAAACAGAACATAATATTTGGTGCAGAAACCTTTGTTTGCAGTTACAGAGGTCAAACTTGACCAAGTTTGCTCACAGTGCAGCAGGGATTTTAGCCCACTATTCCATACAGATCTTCTCCAGAGCTTTCAAGTTTCAGGGCTGTTGCAGGGTAACATTGAGTTTCAGCATCTCTAAAGATTTTCTATTGGGTTCAGGTCTGGAGACTGGCTAGGCCACTCTGGGACTGTGACATGCTTCTTATGGTGCCACTCCTTAGTTGCCCTAGCTGTGTGTTTTGGGTCATTGTCAGTGCTGGAGGTAAGACATGTTTCACTCAGGCTGTTAGCTTCAGTGATTTGAAACCCAGAAGATTCCTCCAGCACACTATGTGTTGAGAGGGATTAAATGGCCATTTTTAGGGCTGGGTTTTTGTGAACAATCATAGAGGTTGTCCACCTTATCTCCACCCCAGGGTTTGGTCTGGATGTTAAATAGTTGGCCTTCAAAGGCATTCAGTGTTCAGTAGGGCTGGAGAGAGGAACTCCAGCATTTGGTTCAGGTTTTCCTTCTCAGGACACAAGTGAGTGGCTGCTATCCTGAATGGGCAGATCCCTACAGATGCAGAGACTGTATACCATTTTGTCTTGTTTCCTCTGTTTTTGCCCAAAGGGCTGAGATTTTCACTTTGCGTTGGTTTATGCCACATGTCTAATAAACCAACAGAAGATTTAAAGAGACAGTGTATCTATGTCTACCGCCATGAGCAGCCGAGTGAGCTGATCTACCACAGCTCTTACTGAGGGAAAGGAAATTGTTGGCCAAAGTATTGCCTCTCTGCTGCCTGAGGCGAACTGCAAAATGGCACCCCCCCCCCCCCCCCGTTATAAAATCAGTACAAATACATCTGCTTTACTCTTTACTAGCCTAACCTGACGGACATGTACAATACATACACTTTTAAATAGGAATATATTTAGGAAATAGGAAAGATTTTTTAAGCCTCCACCACGACAAGGCAGACTCTTTTGGCCCAACTCTACTCTACTCTGACGTATTAAACATTTGTTAAAATATCCAATACAATTTAGGTATATTTTTATTTTTCAATTTTTAAAATGATCAATGATATCACATATAGGGGACAAATACCATTGCACCATGACAAAACCATATATTACCACCACATAGTGACCTATAATACCACATACAAAGGAACAAATACCACCACACCATGTCCAGGCACGATATTACCACCTCAGTGACAGAATAATACCACATACAAGGAACAAATACCACAACACCATAACCAGACCACATATTACCACCACATACAAGGAACAAATAACACCACACCATAGCCGGACAACATAATACCACCACATAGTGACTGAATACTACAATACTGATCATTAACAAAAAAAACACAATACTAATATCACCTTAAGTGCTATTATACACAGGAGATCTGTACTTAGTATGCAGTGTCTGTGTACAGGTAATACAGTGATCACTGATGACATTATACACAGGAGCTCTGTCTATAGTGTCAGTGTACAGGTAATACAGTGATCACCAGTGACATTATACACAGGATCTCTGTATATAGTGTATAGTGTACAGGTAATACAGTGATCACTAGTGACATTCCCACGAGCTCTGTATATAGTGTCAGTGTATAAGTAATATAGTGATCACCGGTGACATTATACACAGGAGCTCTGTATATAGTGTATAGTGTACAGGTAATACACTGATCACCGGTGACATTATACACAGGAGCTCTGTATATAGTGTCATTGTACAAGGAATACAGTGATCACCGGTGACATTATACACAGGAGCTCTGTATACAATGTCAGTGTGAGGGTAATACAGTGATCACAGGTGACATTATACACAGGAGCTCTGTATATAATGTATAGGTAATACAGTGATCACCGGTGACATTATACACTGGACCGCTGTATATAGTATGTAGTGTATAGTGTGCGTGTACATGTAATACACTATCTCACCAGTGACATCTCTAGGTGAAGTCCTTCATCTTCGCTTTTAATCTTCATCCAGCACAGACTGCCATCACATCTTCCAGCCAGGGCTCATCTCTGCAGGAAATAATAATAATAATAATCTTTATTTTTATATAGCGCTAACATATTCCGCAGCGCTTTACAGTTTTGCACACATTATCATCGCTGTCCCCGATGGGGCTCACAATCTAGAATCCCTATCAGTATGTCTTTGGAATGTGGGAGGAAACCGGAGTGCCCGGAGGAAACCCACGCAAACACGGAGAGAACATACAAACTCTTTGCAGATGTTGTCCTGGGTGGGATTAGAACCCAGGACCCCAGCGCTGCAAGGCTGCAAAGTTCTCTAGAGCACCACTTCCAGAACACATTACTTAATTTTATCCCAAAGTCTAAACTACAACAGATAAAGAAAAAAAGCTACAGTGCTGCTCTGCACATGAACAAGACCGCCTCCCCTATTTAAAACAGTATCCTCAAAAAAATAAAATAAATACATCACTGCAGTAATAATATCCCTTAATTAGCATATAAATCAGGAATTGAACAATTCACAAAATAGATTATCTGTGTAGAAAGGTGCATATTAAAACTTTTCCTTTGTTAGGTAAAATTGTAAAAAGCCAAATTAGTCAAACGAAAACAAAGGAGTACCATAGTGAAGGAAGTGCCCTATAACCAACGAACAGAAAAAGGGGGGGAGGGTTGTTAAAAAGGTACCACTGGCCTCTCAGATCCTCCATATTAATCTGACTGGATAGCAAAATGACTATAGTTGTTATAGGGAAAGGAAGAACAGAGAGAAAGAAAGGAGAAAGTAAGAACAGAGAGAGAAAGAAAGAAAGAGGGGAAAAAAAGAAAGAACAGGGAGAGAAAGTAAGAACAAAGAGAGAAAGAAAGGGGAAAGAAAGACAACAGAGAGCAAAAGAAAGAACAGAGAGAGAGAAAGAGGGGAAAGAAGGAACAGAGAGAGAAAGAAAGAGGGAGAGAAAGAACAGAGAGAGAAAGAAAGAGGGGGAAGAAAGAAAAAACAGAAAGAGAAAGAAAGAACAGAGAGAGAAAGGAAGAACAGAGAGAGAAAGGAAATACAGAGAGATAGAAAGAGGGGAAAGAAAAAGAATAGAGAGCAAAAGAAAGAACATAGAGAAAGAAGGGAAAGAAAGAACAGAGAGAGAAAGAAAGAGGGGAAAGAAAGAAAGAACAGAGAGAGAAAAAGAAAGAAAAGAGAGAGAGCGAGAGAGGGGAAGAAACAACAGAGAGATAGAACGAACAGAGAGCGAAAAAAGAAAGAAAGGAGAGAGAGAAAGAACAGAGACAGAAAGAAAGAATTTCATGAGAAAATAGGAAGAAAATATACATCTGCACCGCTGTAATTAGTTAGACCCTTGTGCCACTCATAAGCTGTAACTCTATACCGCATATAGCCTTATAAAAACCATAGTATTTCAACCGGGGTGCTGCTATTGCCACAGTTCAGAAAGAATCTCCAAAAATAGAAAAAAAGATAAAGCGCACTCACCGGTGATGATCTTACAGATTTATTCGGACATAATTATATACGTTGCAGGGAGGGTAGTGAAACACACACGGACGACGGCCGTTTCGTACTGAAAGCACTTCAACAGGTCCTGTTGAAGTGCTTTCAGCACGAAACGGCCGTCGTCCGTGTGTGTTTCACTACCCTCCCTGCAACGTATATAATTATGTCCGAATAAATCTGTAAGATCATCACCGGTGAGTGCGCTTTATCTTTTTTTCTATTTTTGGAGATTCCTACAGAAAGAAAGAATGTTTAGAGAGGGAAAGAAAGAACAGAGAGAGAATGAAAGAAAGAAAGATTAGAGAGGGAAACAACAGAGAGATAGAACGAACAGAGAGCGAAAAAAGAAAGAAAGATTAGAAAGGGAAAGAAAGAACAAAGAGAGGGAGAGAAAGAAACAAAGAGAGAAAGAAAGATTCTATAAAGATACTACAGCAGCTTGGCTCCCATTGTAATGCCTACCTGAGCCTCCCGATGCAGGACATATCATGATCCGCTCACATGGCCAGCATCCCCGATTCCAAGGCAATCCCGCTGTCGGAGGACACGGTGATGGATCTGAATCATTCCCTAAAGTGCCTCCATGGTTCCGTCACAATCTCCTCCCAAAATTACTTCATTTCCTGTCAGCTTCCAGCACGTCACTTCCGGTGGAACATCACGTGCGAGTTTTAAAGTGCTCCTCGGGTCTCCGCCGTGCACTCCTGTGTCCGCGGAAAAAGTAAGCTCCCGGCTGGGACAGCGGGGCAGACTCTCAAAATTGGGACTGTCCCGCTGGATCCAGGACGGTTGGGAGGTATGAAATTTGCTCCTCACCATTCACCGACTTCGTACACACACGGCTCCGCACACCTCATACCCACACGTTTCTGCTTTGTATGCCTTGAACACACAGCTCTGCTCCGTACACCTCGCACACACACACGGCTCCACTCAGTGCACATGCGGCTCTGCCCCGTACATCTTGTACACACGCGGCCATGTACTTAAGCGGCTCCGCACCATACACACAAGGCTCTGCCCCGCTCTGTACACACATGGCTCAGCTCTGTACACTTCGTACACACAGGGCTCCATTTCACACACCCTGTACAGATCCGGCTCCGCTCTACACCCCGTACACACGGCTCCGCTCCGTACACCAAGTATACACATGGCTCCGCTCCATACACCTTGCCCACACACGGCTCCCCTCCGTACACCATGTACTTATGCGGCTCTGTGCCATACACCCCATAGACACACGGCTCTGCTCCGCTCCGCGCACAAACACGGTTCAGCACCATACACTTCGTACACCCCGTACACACGCGGCTCCGCTCTGTACACTCCGTACACACATGGCTCCACTCCGTAACCCCCTACACATGCGGCTCCACTCCGTACACCCCGTACACACACGGCTCTGCTCCGTACACCCCGTACACACGTGGCTCCGCTCTGTACACCCCGTACACACGCGGCTCTGCTCCGTACACATGCGGCTCTGCTCTGTACACCCCGTACATACGCGGCTCTGCTCCGTACACCCCGTACACACGCGGCTCTGCTCCGTACACCCCGTACACACGCGGCTCTGCTCCGTACACCTCGTACATACGCGGCTCTGCTCCGTACACCTCGCACACACACGGCTCCGCTCCATACACCTCTTACACACACGGCTTTGTTCTGTACACCTCGTACACACACAGCTCCGCTCCGTACACCTCGTACACCTATAGCTCCGCTCCGTACACCTACGGCTCCGCTCCGTACACCCCGTACACACATGGCTCCGCTCCATACTCCCCGTACACACATGGCTCCGCTCCATACATCTCGTACACATGCGGCTTCACTCCATACACCTCGTACACACGCGGCTTCGCTCCATACACCCCGTACACACACGACTTCGCCCCATACACCTCGCACACACACACGGCTCTGCTCCGTACACCTCGTACACACGCAGCTTCACTCCATTCACCTTGCACACACACACGGCTCCGCTCTGTACACCTTGTACACACACGGCTCCGCTCCATACACCTCGTACACACACGGCTCCGCTCCATACACCTCGTACACACACGGCTCCACTCCATACACCTCGCACACACGGCTCCACTACATCTACACTGTAAACCCCTCCTGACCCCACACATAAACTTCCCTTCATCCAGCACCAACACAACCAGCACAGCAGAGTCCTGCATGCATACACTGAGGCCACTGATCATGTGACTCTTGACTCCTCCCCTCCTGTGACCTCATCACAGGTCCTGTGTGCACAGAAACCAGAACAGCCTTCTTTGAGCAGCCCAAGCAGATGCAGGAGAGGAATAGCTTCAGGACCTGTGATGATGTCACAATCACATGACCGGTCACGTGAGGCGGGGAGGGCTGGAAGGAAGGATTCAGGACACAAATTCAGTTACTATAGCGGCAGAATCTGCCGCCCTCTCTCTATTGAAGGCAGTGCCGCTTGAGGCAAAGTACTCAACTTGCCACATGGTAGCGGCACCCCTGGTCTTCCTGACCTCTTTGCAGAAAAGCACCCCAAAAGTATGATGTTTCCCCAAACCATGCTTTACAGTTGGGACAGAGTTCTTGGGGTTGTACTCATCTTTCTTCTTCCTCCAAACACGTCTAGTGGAGTTGATACCAAAAAGTTCTATTTTGGTCTCATTTGACCACATGATCTTCTCCCATGCCTCCCCTGGATCATCCAGATGGTCATTGGTGAACTTTAAATGGGCCTGGACATGTGCTGGCATGAGCAGGGGGACCTTGCGTGCCCTGCAGGATTTTAATTCATGATGGTGTAGTGTGTTACAAATGGTAACGTTTGAGACTGTGGTCTCAGCTATTCTTCAGGTCATTGACCACATCTTCCCATGTAGTTCTGGGCTGATTTCTGACTTTTCTCAGAATCTTTGTTACCCCATGAGGCGAGATACTGCACGGAGCCCCAGACCAAGGAAGTTTGACGTCATATTGTGTTTCTTCCTTTTTCTAACAATTGTGCCAACAGTTATTGCCTTCTCACCAAGCTGCTTGCCTATTGTCCTGCAGCCCATCCCAACCTTGTACAGGTCTACAATTTTGTCCCTGGTGTCCTTAGACAACTCTTTAGTCTTGGCCATGGTGGAGAGGCTGGAGTGTGATTGAATATGTGGACAGGTGTCTTTTATACAAGTAACAAGTTCAAGCAGGTGCGATTAATACAGGTAATGAGTGCAGAGTAGCAGGGCTTCTTAAAGAAAAACAAACAGTTCTGTGAGAGCCAGAATTCCAGCTGGTTGGTAGGTGATCAAATACTTATTTTATACAATAAAATGCAATTTAATTATTTTGAAAATCATACAAAGTGATCTAGTGATCTATTTTTAGATTTTGTCTCTCACAGTTGAAGTGCATTTACAATAAATATTACAGATCTCACCATTCTTTATAGGTGGAAAACTTTCAAAATCGGCAGTGTATCAAATGCTTATTTTTCCCACAGAATATATATATATATATATATATATATATATATATATATATATATATATATACACACAGACATATATACTTATATACTGTATGCATGTATACATGTATATGTAATATATATTTTTAAACCTCCAGATTGTGCAATAAATCTTAGCTGTCAGTTTCCAATTTATGTGTCTGGTTGATATGTCCTAGAGTGCACTTTTGGGATCATGCTTTATATCTGTGATATGAAGTCCATGACGTGTATTAATACAAAGCATATGGATAGATACTTCACTCATGTGCTTGAATAAATGTTATACAAGTAAAATGTGGATTGGAAAATGCATACAATGCGGCAGCTAGTTACAGATGATCCATTTTCTGTCACTGACCAACAAAGATGTTTTCAGGTGTCTATTAGAAAAGATGAGTGACATCATGTGTGCTTCACTCCACAACGATGATGTCACACCAGGCCGGCTAATCAAAACAAGGGGCGGGAAATGCAAAGTAGGAAGCAATTCAAAGGGCTCCAGTCCAGCAGCCACAGATCATTGACCGGCATCTGAACCAGGAATTTGATCATCTCCAGCTCCTATAGGCCAGCGTTGGCAAACCTATGGCACGCATGCCAGAGGGGTCATGCACGCCATCGCCTCAGCACTAGCACTACCGCCACTCTCCTCAGCATGCTCGCCATCCCATCAGCCCACATGCCTAGTTTAGATATTAATGGAGGAAGAGATAATTGTAGAGAGCAATGGCTGATACGGACCTAATTTTCTTAGTCTGAGAGATTCTACAAATCTCTGCATGGCAAAAATTATATGAAGTCCAGATTGGGTTGATTTACAGCTCTGACAAAAATTAAGAGACCACTGCACAGTTTTATAAAAATCAGCTTCTCTACATGTCTGACAGCCATTCCATTCCAGTGTCAGTTGAATTCCAACCAGAGTACACCACATTCTACTTAATGTGCTTCTGATTAGGTGATCACTTGAACCAAATCTTATTTAAAGAAGGAAAGTATAAAAACCATAGACCATAGAGGATTGGAGTTAGCTAATCTTCTCTGATTAGCCTAATTTTCAGCTTTGCCCAACACCTGGTCGTCTAATGGTTAGACGGAGACCTGGAGAGGTGTACAAGCCACAGTGTCTTGCACCCACTGTGAAATTTGGTGGAGGATCAGTGATGAACTGGGGATGCTTCAGCAAGGCTGGCATTGGGCAGGTTAATCTTTGCAAGGGCCGGATGAATCAAGCCACATACAAGGTTATCCTGGAAAAACAGTTGATTCCTTCTGCTCAGGCAATGTTCTCCAACTCAGAGGACTGTGTTTTCCATCAGGACAATGCGCTATGCCACACAGCTAGGTCAATCAAGGTGTGGATGAAGGACCACCACATCAAAACCCTGTCATGGCCAGCCCAATCTCCAGACCTGAACACACTTGAAAAGCTCCAGAATGTAATCAAGAGGAAGATGGATAGTCGCAAGTCATTAAACAAAGAAGAACTGCTGAAATTTTTGCGACAGGATTGGCATAAGGTTACCTAAAAGCAGTGTGGAAGACTGGTGGAAAGCATGCTAAGACGCATGAAAGCTGTGATTAACATGGTTATTCCACAAAATATTGATTTCTGAACTCTTGCTGAGTTAAACCATTAGTATTGTTGTTTCTAAATGATTATGAACTTGTTTTTTGTTTCAGTATTTGAGGTCTGAAAGCACTGCTTTTTTTTGTTATTTTGAGCCATTTCTCATTTTCAGAAGATAAATACAAAATTTATTGCTTGGAAATTCAGACACATGTTGTCAGTAGTTTATAGAATGAAAGAGCAATTTACATTTTACATTTTACTCAAAAATATACCTATAAAGAGAAAAATTAGACAAACTGAACATTTTGCAGTGGTCTCTTAATTTCTGAAAGAGCTGTATATTCAAAAAACATAGATGGAGCCATATAATAGGATGGGGTCATATACCATGATGGGCCGCATATATCCGGATGGGGGTCATATACCAGGATGGGGACACACTGTATGTCACTGGAACCATCATTAGTACAGGAATACACCATCAGTACATGAATACATCAACAGAGCGACCGACTTGACTACGTCACCAGAACCACCATCAGTAAATTAATACGTTACTAGAACTCCCATCAGTACATGAACACATCCCCAGAACCACCATAAGTATATGAATGCATGATCAGAATGAAGCGTACCTGAATACAAGAACCAAGCTTAGTTCAACAATCTATTGTAATATCAAGTCAGCCCCATAAAATATTGTTTCACACGAACCTACAACCCTACAGCTCAAATTATGTCTTTAACAATGGTAAGGAGATACTGGGAGTTGTTATTATCAGCCATCATCAGACTACAGACTATATAGGAACCACAGTACTGATGAGAATTAGTCATTATCACAAATAAACATTTACACCCAGGTACCTTATAGATTACATCTTATCTGGAGTTGTCTTTCTTTTCATCGCCATCTTCTCTAGATGCCATCCTGCTGATGCAAGTAGTCAGATAGTTAGCTAGGCAGTTTATTCTCACCTAGTTCAGATACATAAAATCGTGGGTCAAATCGACCTTCAAGCATATAAATCTGGAGTGCTAATTCTGTGGTGCAGCTACAAGTCACTACATCAGCATATAAATCCATAGTCCTGCTGATTCTGTGGTACAACGACCAGTCACAACTTCAGCATACAAATCCTTTCGTGCTTATTGTGTGGTCCAACCACCAGTCCACATTTTAGCATAAAAAGCTTTTGTGCTAATTCTATTGTCCAGCCACACTATCTCAGCAAATAAATACTGATTATTAATTAAGTGACAGGTGACTGACGGGTCTGGGCCTGGGGTTGTGAAACAGCTAGTTAAAGATGGGATGGTTACATCCAACATGAGAAGGAAAAAGCTAGGTCTTGGTGGAAGAGGAAATAGGCTGGGTGTTCGAGGTGTACGTGGGGTAGGTGGTAATGTTACTGAAAGCTCTACCGAACAAACACCGGCTTGTCCTATCCAAAGACAACTGACAATTTTTGTTACTGGATGGGCTACTCATCTCTCTTTTTTGGCAGCCGCACAGTGGTATGCCTTGTAGATTATTTTTTTACTTAGGTTGCCTGTTGTGGAAGGGGTCTCAGAGCACCATGTTACTATTTCTACTCTGGGGGAATTGATGCCACTTTAATGGTGTGTGCCAATAATTTTTTTTAAAATATGGAGACTCCAATTTGGGTCTCCATCTGGCTGGTTGCTTGTAGTGGAAATGGTGTCAGAGGCCCATTCTACTAATTCTATTCTGGGGAAATTGATGCCACTTTAGTGGTGTGTGCCAATATTTTTTCGATATGTGGAGACTCCAAGTTGGGTCTCCAGCTGGTGGGATGCCGGTAGTGGAAGAGGTCTCAGAGCACCAAGCCTATAGTTGTCACACATCCACCTCTTACAGATCAATTTGTAAGCTAGAAATGCTTGGCCAGGCCCTGTCCCATCAATCCATGTTGCGCTATTATATAATTTCTACTGTGGGTCAATAGATGCCACTTTTCCTAGTGTCTGCCCTTAATTTTCGGAAATGTTTTGACTCCAAGTTGGGTCACCTTCATGTGTTTTGCCTGAATTTGGCTGGGCTCCCAGCACAGCAGGCCTACACAGGTCCCTCACTCACCTCTTAATTTCAAAGCTCTAAATGCTGGCCCATACCCTTTCTCATGCATGGCCCATGCCTGACTGCTGCGCAATTATAACATTTCTACTGTGGGTGAATTGATGCCATTTTTCCTGGTGTCTGCTCCTAATTTTTGGAAATGTTTGGACTCCAAGTTGGGTCTCCTAGATTTGTGTCATCTGAATTTGAAAGGGCTTTCAGAGCACCAGGCCTACACCTGTCACTCATCCACCTGTTACTGATCAATGTTTAAACTAGAAATGCTGATCCAAGCCCTGTCCCTATTCATCCATGCTGCACAATTAAACTATTTGTACTCTGAGTCAATTGATGTGACTTTTCTTTGTGTCTGACCCTAATTTGAACTGTTTTGGCAGCTTTTGCCCCCCCTGAAGATGTTGTCTATGCATTTGGTTTTGCCTCCCATTAAATTCAATGGGGTTTGGATACGTTCGCCGACCATTGGGAGTTGGTTGAGCCAAACCTTAAAAGGGTCGTCTATCTCTGATTTGCACAACCTGTCAGTTTATTTCCCCCATCTACACAGCCCATCAGTATGTTGCTCCTTCTACACAGCCCATCAGTTTATTCTCCCCTCTGCACAACCCCTCAGTTTATTCCCCCATTTGAACAGCCCCTCACCTCATTTTATCCCCCCATTAGCACAGCCCCTCACCTCATTTTATCCTCCCCATTAGCACAGCCTCTCACTTCATTTCATACGCCCATCAGCACAGACCCCACCTCATTATATCCCCTCATCAGCACAGCCCCCCCACTCATTTTATTCCCCCCTGCAAAGTAATATAATATACTCACCTAATTCCGACTCTCATTACACCATCTCCTCTGTGCTGTGCAGCAGTGAACGCTGGATTGCACAATGAAGTCACTGCACGGCAGCATCCAACATGCGCCTTCTCCAACCCAACAAGGCACAGGTCGGAAGTGGACTGAGATCCTGGTGGAGCAGGGGAGATGACAGCTCCTCTGCTCCCGTTCTGGCAGCAACACAAATGCAATTAAGAGCAGGGAGGGAGCGACACCCGGATCGCAGGACAGAGAGAGGATTGAGCGGTATCTGTTACGGAACTGCAACACAGAACTAGGATTGAAGGGGGAAAACTGACCCTGCACTGAGACTAGGCTGATATCCTACAATGGAGTGGGCGACCTATTCCTTGCGAATTGACCCATTGACGATCCTAGGTTAATCTCAAACAAAGACCTATAGATAGGGGGAAGGAGGTTCCTAAAAGATCTAATGACTCTGTATAAAAACAGGTCACCTCCTAATACAAAATACAGAGAAGGCTGCAGAAACCACAGAAAACAGAAACTAAGGATAGCAGAACTGGGGGTCCCAGAACTGCACAATATCAAACACAGAAAGCATCAAAGCACCTAGCCAGAACTCTAGTGGATTAACACTGTTGTCCAGCAAGGAATGGGAGGCAGGTGCTGGGTAATAAAGGGTGATACAATCACCTGACCTAAGACAACCCAGCACCAGGGGAAAAAGACCAGCAGCCAGAAAACCACAACATGGCGGATGGTCAAAAGCTAAACAGATTCTAACAGTATCAGTGACTGACATCGCTCACCTCTGTGTCTGCGCCCCCCTCTGGTAGGCAGTAGGTAGCACCATAGGCAGGTGCCTACCCTGTTTACCCCTCTTCGTGAACCTAGATACAGCGGTCAAATCATACATTTACCGAACTATTAATAGAAACAGCTTCAACTATAATTAAATGTTCACTGTCTTTTCAACAAACTTTGTATAAATTTATAATATAAGAATATGCATATAAAATATAAGAAACTCTGCAATATGATATAATATGAGAAACTCGCCTGACCTTAACCCCATAGAGAATCTATTGTATATTGTCAACAGGAAGATGAGAGACACCAGACCCAACAATGCAGACGAGCTGAAGGCAGCTATCAAAGCAACCTGGGCTTCCATAACACCTCAGCAGTGCCACAGGCTGATCGCCTCCATGCCACACCGCATTGATGCAGTAATTGATGCAAAAGTAGCCCGACCAAGTATTGAGTGCGTTTACTGAACATACATTTCAGTAGGCCAACATTTCGGATATTAAAATCATTTTTCAAGCTGTTGTTATAAAGTATTCTAATTTACTGAGATAATGATTTGGGGGTTTTCACTGGCTGTAAGCCATAATCATCAATATTAACAGAAATAAACACTTGAAATAGATCACTCTGTGTGTTATGATGCTATATAATATATGAGTTTCACTTTTTGTATTGAAGAACTTAAATAAATTAACTATTTGATGATATTCTAATTTTGTGACAAGCACCTGTATCTTATCAGAAAAAGTCTTCCTTCTTCACTTCTCAGCCACATATACCACCCCATCCTGAATTCATTTTTCACTCTCAAAAATAGCTAAACACTATGTTTTTCACCTCCTTTATTGTACTTTACAGAGAGAGGAGAGAAGAGCACTCAGCATAGTGAGAGACTATGCTGCAACTTTCTGGAAGTGCATTTAACTGTAGCGCTGGATTCCCAGCCCCACAGCCCAGTGTAGCTGTATAATGTTTTCCATGCTCCTGTTGCTACTGTTTCTGTCTGCGTGCTAGAAAAAACGAACAGGACAAATCCCTCATGTCTCGGTGTACTCTGTGGGGGCTGTAATGATCATGGTCGCAGAGGTCGCTCCTGGGCCCATGCAGGTAAGCGGTCCTCTGACAACAGCAGAAGCTTCAACTGGATGTGCGTCCTCGGATGCACATCCAGTTGAAGTGTATTGCAGAGCACAGACTAGTCAGATTGTTACATGCTGCCGGCCAGACAGAGGCCGGGAGCTGACATCACCATGCGTATGACTGGGGGTATATGGCAGTGACGTTATGCGCTCTCGTTGCTTGCATGCTGGGGTCAGCTGACGGCGTCAGAAGAGGATGCTGCACAGCGGGGGAGCAGATGGGAGGTGAGATTGTTTATTTTTTTTCTATGTATTAAAGAACAGCGGCAGAACGGGGGACATATATACAATGGGGCCGAGGATATGGGACATATTACCAGGGTGGGGCCCAGAATAAGGGACATATACCAGGATAAGTGAAATATTTCCTGAATGGGTCCCATGATAAGGGACATATATACCATACATACCAGGAGGCCGGTCAAAATCTTACACCAGGTCCCATCGGACTCTAGTTACGCCACTGGTATTGTGCATAAAAAGATAACTGCAGGTAGTCTCCACTCAACAGCTCAGAGAGAGCAGAAAATTAGAAATAGAACCTGGAAATGAGAAAACTGGTGAAAAATGCAGGTTGCGTGTCATATAAAGACCAGAAATAGTATAATTCAGCCAGAGGTTTAGCAAGTGGTTCAGCATAGGGGCTGGCTGGCAAAACACATCTGAGTGGGCCTCTAACCATGTTTTCGACTATGGTGAGTCACCCTAATCATGGGTACATGGAAACCTCAGCAAATGATAATGCTGTTACTGAAAATAAATCTTTATACAAAGGCCAACATCAATAGTACTACCATATAGTAACTATATAGTGGTAGATATCAGTTCTGCAGAGCCTATTTAGAGATTACAGTACTTACAGATGACATTCTTTCTCTTGGGAGCTGTTCACTTTTCTTTTCTTTTCCATCTGACCCAGACCGCCATGACAACTTCTTCCAGCCATGACTCATTTAGAGAGTTTAAAACAAATACAAATTTTACTTTTTACATTCTTGGCACTGACTCTGTCTTTTACCAACCTGCACAAACTCCTCATCCTACAATCAGCCCAATGCTTAGCTTTCTACTGCTATATTTGTCCCTATTGCTGTGTGGCACAAAAGAATGTTCCTCTTAGTTCCTTACATAATATTGCCTTCCACTGTGACACTTACCAAATAATATACCCTTTTTGTGTCTTTTAGATATTAAAATTCCCTCCTAAAAATATTAATGCCCTCTCCAAGTGCTCTAAAACGCCATGCCCACATTCATTTTGCCCCTAGAAATGAATAATGCCCCCTGTGTAGACCTTTGTCATTCACAATACCAAGAGAGCCCTTAAAACAATAATGTTTCTTAAGAGCCCACATAACATTTAATAATATCACCTCAGTTCCCCTGGCTTTCAGAAAATATAACCTCTGAGTCCCCCCACCCACATACAGAAATAATGTCCTCAGAGTCTCCCACATGCTGTAGTAATGTCCCCTTACCCTCCCCATGTACAGTAATAATATCTTCTGAGTCCCCTCATATTCAATAATAATGTTCTCAATCCCAACATGTACAGTAATAATATCACCTGAGTCCCCCCATGTACAACTCCCCTAAACACAGCATTATTGGCCCACAGCTCCCCTATATGCAGTATGATGGGCCCACAGTTTCTCTGTACACTATATGATGTGTCCACAACTCCCTTAAATACAGTATGACTACCCACAACTGCCCAAAACTCAGTATGAAGAACGGAACGCCCGCCAGGGCCATGGGGTACTTGGTACCGGGTCTGGTACTTAAAGGGGGATGTCACGGTGGCGACCACCCGGTCTGTGGCCCTGGGCACCCATGTTAACGTAAAAGTATTTAAAGGGGTTTTAAATAAAGTTTGCATTCGTGACGCCAACTGTAGTTCTCAGTCAGAGGTGACTGACACTGCTTAAAGGGGTCCACTGGGGTGATGTTATGGCAGCTAAGATGGTATAGCTTCCCACAGGTGAAGCTGGGTCCCCAGGGCTCCCGATGAATAGATGAAGATGGTGGGTAGTGTAGAAAGAAACGGAGGACACAGGTTTGCAGTCTCTTTACCTGGTTTACTTAAGACTTCAGGCAGCCACAGCCCGGGGCACCAGATCACTGGTACAGGATGGGTCCAGCCGGCTTGCAAGTGAGTTCAGGGTCCCCTTTACCAGGTGGAGTTAGAAGCCTTCCTACTAGCGCTGTAATGTAGTCCCTTGCTGCTTGTGGCTTCTGTCAAGGTCCTCACTGTTCTCTCTGTCCACCTTAAAAGGTGGGACACTAACCCGTATGACAGGTGGCTCGAGCCTTTTTACAGGGTCTCTATCATGACCCAGGCTCTATGCGCCACTGTGTCTCCAGGTGTTAGGGGAGACAGGTGACGTGTAGTCCAGCTGTCCTGCCAGTTTCTGCTGCGATTCTCGGAGTCTCTCACAACCTCGGTTTTCCGGCTACTGGTATCTGCGCTCTGTAGGACGGTAGCCCAGTCGCAGCTGTCCTCCCCAGTTCTTACTCTCCTGTGCTTCACTTCTCCAACATGCTCGCTACAAATTGTTCGGCTTTCTGTTCTATCTCTTTCTTTCAGAAGCTGCAGCATCCTCGTGGCTGCACGGCCCCTCTCTCATCCGCTCTGCCTCAGACTGCTCCAGTCTGCTGTCTGGCACTCACTGACTGAACTCACTTTCCCTCCAGACCATAATATATAGGGGAGCCACCCACAAGCTGGATCAGAGCTCCCCCTTCTGGCCTGGAGTGTGAACATATTGCATGTTTGTGTGTACCTGAAAAAAAAGATCCTCCCTTGCTTCCAAATGTGACATCACTCTCCCCATGAGGAAAGCAATGCCACTGTGGCAACCAGGAACCTGGGGTGTCGCAAGGAACCCATGGCTTTAGCTATTATTTAAGGATTATTTATTACTTGCAGCCTATCCAGGATAGCACACTTGTCGCCTTTAGAATTTTACAATGCTTTGTTTAAGCTGTGATAAGCTTTATTGATAGCTAAAAGTCCTTCTAGACTGGGAATATACAACACATTCTTTACTGGTATGATTAAAGTTCATATTTACAGGGGCATACGAGAATCCCATGTCCAATACTGTCTGCATTTATTTTACTACCATCAAGAAGATGGGTTGTTTCCATGTTATTTTACTCATGGGACTTGCTGCTTCAATGCATTAACGTGTAATTTCTGATTATTTTTCACTTCAAAAGTACCACTTCAATTATTTGTACATAAATCAGAGATTGTAGTTTTGATCTTTTGCTTAGTTTTTTCTGGAAATTGTTGTTATGTTTTACCTCTGCCTAAAACTTAACAGTGAAATGGAAAGTAAATATGCAGTAACTTTTTAAACATGTAAATTAGAAGTGGGAGCAGAGGGAAGGGGAATAGATTTAGTCTGAACATGAGTTTATGTACACAAAATTAGTTACTTAGAATATAGTTCGTATTTGCATTGATTGGCATATGTCAAAACATTCTGAAAAGATGAAATAATTACAGGAACACTGGCCAGCTGCCCGCAACTATGTAATCATCAATCACATTGAATATATTCAGTGCAAACTCCATATAAAAAATACACAGTAATAAAAATCTCATCCACTCAGTGGAAAAATAATTGTGAAACGGATTTTCTAATCCACAGCATGTCCTTTCTGGTGCTGATTGTAACAATACATAGGATGTGTTTAGGCTATGGTGAGGTGGATCCTCTAAGTCTCAGGCTCGGGTGGGCACACGGAACTCGGATGATGGTGTGGTAAGCAGGAAGCGAGGACTTAGCACACTCAGCAATCTTGGGAGCAACAGACAGATGAAGTGGAACTCAGCAAGGATTGAATCAAGCTAATGTAAGGTGTGCAAATAAAGTGGAGTACGCCAAACCAAAATCTTAAGTCACAATCCTAAAACACAGGTGTGTGTCCTAATGGGCCTTATATAAGATTAGGCAGGTCAAATCACAGGTCAACCCAACACAGAACACAACAAAGGGCAGCAGGCTGTAGTGAAGGAAGCAGAGCCCGGGATACCCGGGAGAGGTGTGCAAAAGGATGAAATCCTCAACAAAATCAAAACTCTAAATTTGCATGTAACTTGTGTATCACAGAAGATTCATCTCCAATTAGCTTTGAAGTCCAGAGTAGGAGGAAGTTGGCTAAGTATTTATGAAGCCTTATAAGATCTGAATAGTTTTGCAAATTTTTGCCTAGCAGCATTAGATGAACATATGATTTTTGGATGTGCGTTCCATGTCTTTTTCTACACCTATGGAAGATTGCATGGTTTGTCTCCTCTTCTCCTCTTTTTTTACTTGGACTAATGCTCCTCCCAGTTGTAATATGTGTTTTTAAATAGCAGGAGACTGCAAGAGGGGTTTTGCCCATTTTTGTTCTCAGTTCACAGTCAGAGAGCATGAAACGTGAGTTTTTTGCTCCTTTCACTTGGTGTTGGTGCTGTGTGGCGGCCATTGTTGCTGTGGTTTTGTTCCTGTGGGGTGGTGTGGCCTGGAGTCATGGGGACTCTGCCTTGCATCATGGGTGCTGTGAGGCACCAGGTCACCCGCCGTGCTACTGCACTGCCTCTGTAGCGGTGGTTGGCGCGAGGTGCAGCACCTTTAAGGTTAAAAAGGTGAGAATCCACTGAGAGGTTTGCGGTGACGTGGCACTGGGCTTCATACATACTTGTCATACTTGTCTGATTACAAGATTAAACTAAGAACCTAATGTTTGCTTTCGGAAATTTTTGCCTAGTGACATTCCATGGTTTTTTTGACAGCTATGGTAAGTTCTAAATAGGTATTGGGCATAGACTAAAAACTAACATTATCATAAATGATGATCTTTGGCCAAAGATTTTCAAGTTGATGTGGATTTGCTGATGAAATGCTATGGAATAATTGCAAATTTAACACTTAGTAATTTGACCGCATTCCCATGGTAAATCTACGTGAAAATAAAGAATACTGGATTCAATAATCATCTGAATCCAGCATACACATGGAGATTTTGCATTGCATTTGTAAGAGGTATAAGATTACTATTAGAGATGATCAAATCTTTTAAAAATAGAATTTGCAAGCTTTGGCAAATTTTTCCAAAAAAATCAATTTGCAGCAAATAAATTCATTGAGAATTGTAGGTACTCCAATTGTCCTGAAAAGTCTTGTCTAACACTCCGAGGTCTACTAGGACTCTATAACCTGTTTCAAGTTCTAACGTAAACACAACCAATTTGATACCAAAGTAACCTTCACATATATGGTTATGGGTAAGTGGATGGTAAACGTTCTTCACTGCTATTTTATCACACACACTATCTGTACAGTTTATCCAGCATTTTTTGAGTACACCAATTAGATTTCCTTTGAATTGATTCACTCCTCTAATTTTCGTCTGTGGATTTCCATCTCAAACATCTCAAAAGGACATTTTGCCACTGAGGGATCGTGCCTCCTGTCTACTGACAAGAAACTGCTGCCAAGGTCCTTCACACAATTTTATGAAAGAGAGCCAAGGGAAAGCCATGTAACATCTCATAGAAAGTTTAGGAAAAATCATACATTCTAACAGGGCCGATCTGGCCATCTGGTAATTCTGGCAAATGCCAGAAGGGCCTGTCTGGTCATCGGCTGCCTTGTCTGCTATGTTGTTAACAGAATCGGTGTTCTCAAGATACCCATACTGTTAAGAGTTGTGAAGGAGCATAAAGTTGCTGACTCCCTCACTTACCCCAGCAGGCCATGCATATCATTAAAAATATCGGTCTTGTAGAAAATCTTCCTTTTCTCCATTCAGGGTAATATTAGTAATATATCCCATCTGTTTCATGGCGACGGGGACAACATGGACCTGTTTGATTTCAAATGCCAAGACTGAATTTCAGCCCCAGTCCGTACCTGGATTCTGAAATTAAATAGAAATCGTCATGGAAAACCTTCTGCTGTTTGCAAGAGAACTATGGCTTGGCCGTTTATTTTCCAGAAATCGGGCTAGACTTACCAATGGAAATGGTAGATGTGTGCCTATGAAAAGACACCTGCTGAAGGGGAGGTTTGCATGTAAATATACAGAACAATCCCTATCCTCTAGCAAATTCCTAAAATGCATATGTTAATTAGGCAGTGTTGTGGATGAGAGAGAAGAACACCCGGGAAAGAGCAAGGGGGAACCTGCACAGGATGCTAAATTATACTTGGCAACATTTGAGAAAGAACATCAGAGAGCTGTGACTATATTTTTCAATTTTTCAACCCCTCAAGTTTTGTCATTTAAATCACAAATAGGACTAGACCACTTTTATCTCATCCCAAAACAAGTAGATCCTAAACAACATCCCACCAGAACCATACTTAGAATTATAGAATCTTAGAATGGTAAAGTTGGAAGGGACCTCCTGGGTCATCTGGTCCAATCCTCTGCTCAAAGTAGGGAGCAGAGGGTTGGACCACATGACCCAAGAGGTCAACTCTTGTCCAAGAAATCAGAGATGTCTTGGAAGTTCTGGTTGACATCGAAACTTACTAGAAAGCAGTATTTCCAGATGGCATCTTGGTCCTGAAGTCAAGATGCTCCATCATCAGAAGAAACGTTGTCCGAATGCTTTTGGGAAGGTGGGAATGAAGAGCGATTAAAAGGCTTGACCTAGAGGGGTGGCTAAGAACAATTTTCAGGTCACAAGCTGCACGGCTTATCCTCCCAATCACCCAGCTCAGAAAGTTGCAAAGTATTACTTAAACACGGATCTAGATTGGACCTCCTAAACAAATGCAGACCCCAGGTCAAACCCTATTTAACAATTATAGACTACTAAATGTAGACCAAAACATCCAAAATGATACAAATGCAGACCCCTGAAAGTAATTTAAGCCTTATATTCAAGCCAACAATGTAATAAAGACCCAAGACTGGACCCCCTAAAATAATATAGTCCTAGGCCAAACTCTGCAGATACTCATCTCTGCCTTTTTCCTGTAGTCTGTAATCTTCGTTACTCCCAGACTCTACTATAAATAAGGACTTGACGCTTTCGCCGGCCATTTTATTATGCTGATACCAAGATGTGATGATTTAATGATATGAAAGGAACTACAACTCCCAGTGCAGTCTGACAGCACGCTATAGACGGCTGATTAAAAATACAGAAAATAGGGCACAAATAAATGCACTGAGCAGATTACTGAATATGTAGATGTGATGACTGACCTCTACTGGTAAAATATGAGCTTCAGTTCCTCCATCAAGTCCGCATTCACCCTTCACTGTGCAGGGGATATTCATCTTCTGGTAGAATACATTAGAGAATTGCATATGTCGCTGTAATTACATTTCAATGAGGTATTACAAAAGCATATTATATTGATTTGGATTATGCTTTCTAGAATATTCTTTAATTTCATTGATGATTTAGATAAGGGGGAAATTAAGCTTAATCTTCTAATTAGATCATTTTGCAAAAAAAAATGCTCATTCCTTGAAATGTAAAACTCAGGACGAAGGCTCGCGGCATCAAACATCATTGATTTTTCACCCAGGCATTTAATGTAATGCATTTAGACAGAAATTGGATGATTTTATTACATTATTGAACTTACTCCACCATATTCGGCATTGCTGTAGAGCTAATCTCCTCAACAACAACAGTCCTATTATTTCTTATCAGTTTAGGATCACATTCTTGTAAAATTGCAAGGAACAGAGGTAAAATGAATGCAGACTTACACTACGCTGTCTGCGGTATTATGTCATTTATTACGGCTATATTGATTTTAGAAGGATCTAAGGACTTTTCAATTCCATTTTTTCTGCATTGATCTTTAAAGGGAATTCTAGAAATTTTCTGTGAAATCCGATTTAAATCCAGTTAACTGTTCCTCTGAAAATATTTTTTGATATGCTGTATGAGGCGGAAACCCTTAAAGGGAATCTGTCAGCAGGTTTTGGCTAAACCATATAAGAGCAGCATAATTTATGGGCAGAGTCCCTGATTCCTGTGATGTATCACTTACTGAGCTGCCTGCTGTCATTTTGAAAAAATCACTGTTTTATCCGGTGTAGAGCTAACAGCAATCTAAATGTGAGCTCTGTATAACCCCGCCCACACCACTGATTGGCAGCTTCCTACAGTGTACACAGAAAGCTACCAATCAGTGGTGGGGGCGGGGTTATACAGAGCTCATGAATATAGAGGACTACATGATAGCAGGTCTACTAGTCCTCTAGTGATAATTTCCTGCTGATAAAGCACTGATTTTATCAAAACTACACTAAGAAGCCCAGGAAGTGACACATCGTTGGAATCAGGGTCTCTGTATCTACATTATGCTGCTCTCAGATCAGGTGACAAAAACCTGAAGACAAATTCCCTTTAACCCCAGGACTTTTGTATCTTAAAAAAAATTGCCAATTTTTAAAAATGTGTTCATTGTAGCTTTCCACTAGATTCCAATAAATAAAATGTTTGATTAGCAATCTTGCATCCTTTTGATGGTACAAGTTGTATTTATTAATTATATAGTTGCATAGATCATTTAGTAATTAGCTTATTTATATATTTTTGGGCACAGGGATGTAAAAAAAAAAAAGAGCAGTTCGGCAATTTTTGATTTGCTTTTTTTGGATATCAGTTTTTGCAGCGTTCACCGCAGGATAGACAACATGCTATCTTTATTCTGTTGGTCATCATAATTAGAACAGTTCCATATTTATTTGTTTATTTTTTTTACTTTGAATTTCTATTGGTATTTTTCATAAATAAGTCAGAGAAAGAAAAAGGGAAACCTGGAGAAGCTTGGTCATCATATGTACATCATAATTCACATTAGTTTTTCGGTAGGGTGACATAAGGATGAATGTCAACCCTCCAAATTCAGTTATGACAAATACTAAGTACACCCGCTCTGAATTTTATGATTTTACATATATGGACATAATTTAAAAAATCTGGTCTTTAGATGGTCTTAATATTAGGTAAATACAACCTCAGATGAACAACGACACCTGACAAGTCACTGGGCAATTATTTAAGAACAGTCTGAGGATCAGTTTATCACATTGTTCTGGATGAATTTTGGCGCAGACTCCTTAACGTTGCCTACATTTATTGAGGTCTATGGGCATTCATTTATGCACAGTTTTCTTATGGTCCGATCACTTTTGAATTGGGTTGAGATCTGGCCTTTGACTAGAACTTTCCAAAAATGTGATTCCTTTCTTTTTCAGCTTTTGATGTCGATTTTCTGATGTGCTTGGGATGTTTGACCTGTTGCAACACTCAGTTTGGGCCAAGCTTTAGATTTTGGGTTGACCCTAGAATACTTTGGAATACAGAGGAATTCATGGTCAACTCGGTCACTGCATAGTGCCCATGTCATGTGTCAGCAAAACAAGCCTAATTCATCACCCCTCTATGACCATGCTTGAAAGTAGGTATGAGCCATTTGCGCTGATTTGCTATGTTTAGTTTTCGCCAAGGAAGGTGCACAACATTATGGCCAAACATCTCCACTTTGGTCTCATCTGTCCAAAGGATTTTGTTCCAGAAGGCTTATAGTGTGTTTACTTTCAATGTTGTAACAGTAACCATGCTGCCATGTTCTTTTTTTTGTAAAAGGTGACATTCTCGTGGCAACCCTTCTAAACAAGCAAATCTTATTCAGTCATTTTCTAATTGTACTCTCATTGACTTAAACATTTAACATGGGAACTTAGACCTTCAGAGCCTTAGCTTTAGCTCTTGGGTACTTTACAGTCATTAGATTTAGGGACCATCCATGAAGTCACCTTTTAGTTGGTAGATGCTTTAACTATTTTCTGATCAAAAAATGTCAATTTATAGCTAAGCATTTCACAGTTTTTTATGTCAAGAAACAGTGGAATTTATGCATTTGTTAATTTCAGGGAGCAGTTGTATAGTATTTGTGGGATTCCTGTAATTGACCCTAGATTGACTGACCCTTCCATTGTCTACCACCTGTGTCCCTGATTTTTTGTCTGGCTTTGACTCTGGTCATTTTAATCAATGTACGGTAGTTTATATACTGGATATATTTACTACAGTTTTATTATTTCAGTTTCATAGCCACAAAATATTAGTAACAGGTATAAGTACTCAGGGACTTCAGAAGATCTAAGTCAGACTTTCACACCATACGTCACAGTGTATCCCTGACCAGCATACCATAGAGGATTATTTTGAAATACAAGAGAGACTTTGCTTCTTTAGTGAGACAATTCATTCTGGATTTGTATCAAATAACATGTAATGCTAACCGCTTCTGGGGTTTTTTGTTTGGTAAAATTCCCATTGATAGTCGCATAGAAAAACCACCCGGATTCTTTGCACTGTGACCGCCTAATGACAAGTAGCAAAGGATAAGATGAGTGACTGACTACATGGAGAAAAATATGACAAGTTTATTTTCAATACATCCTGTAGACCAGGCAGAATTAAAACAGGTGGGTACATAATAAATAAGCCTGCAAGGAAATTTGAAAAGATGGTAGATAGATAGATAGATAGATAGATAGATAGATAGATAGATAGATAGATAGATAGATAGATAGATAGATAGATAGATAGTGGAACTGAATTTTCCAAACATCTGCATTCACCCCCCAAAAAAATTTTGTCACTCTTTTCTATTTAGCAAAATGGCAGCTATTGGCTACCATTTTTCTGAACCTAGAAAGGTCATCAAAATGTTAAAAAGTAAACCTCACCCTATACTCACCTCTTAGGCCACTTGGCTCCTCACCGCCAGTCATCCAGCCCCATCGCATATTTGGATTGGGTTGTCAGCAAAAAAATTTCCAGGTCTCTGTCGCTAGGCTGAGGCTACCGAGCTTTTTAGGCCCAGGAGGGTTCTGCGCACGCACCCACAAAGGTTGTGGCCCACGCCGAGATGTACGACATCACCTCATGCGCCTCGACCATTGCATGCCAATGCGAGGAATCCTCCTGGGCCTAGCAAACCCGGAAGCCTCAGCCTAGCGACCAAGGCCTGGGAATTTCTTTGTTGTCGATGCCAATCCAAATATGCAACGAGGGCCAGATGGTTGTCATTGAGGAATGGAGGGACAGGAGTGGTGAGCAGTAAGGTAGTTATAAGGATTGTTATTTTTTTTTACATATTACATTTATTATGAATATGAAAGGGGTAGAACTGCACTTGAAACTTGAATAACACACTTAATTCATTAGAACATATACAAATAGTGCAGAGGGTGACACTCCCAGCGGCCGGCGGGTTTTGTGTGAACTCACGTTTTCTCATAGATAAATGGGTAATGGTACCCATCTGTGACTGCTAAGGATTCTGTGGGGCATTAGTGGCATACTCCGGTAGTGGTACGTGAATTAAATTTTGAGTCATGCATTCGGATCCGTAATCATGAAAAATGCAAACATTTTCTAAAATGGTTCACTACTTTAAATTGCAACAGAAATAATGCAAGTGCAGTGCCCCAGAGACCTGGTCGTTGCAGTATAGTGCTCTGCCGCTAAGGGGAGCAGCGGTACGTCTGATGGCACTAAGGAGTTCTCCTGACCAGGTATCACCAGAACACATTACACTTCACACTCCGGCCACTAGGGGGAGAAAAAGGCTTTATTTATTGGGCCACTCCTCACACTGGTAAAACTAGGGGCTGGGGAGGAAGTTAGTCAGAAGCTGACTGGGTTGGAACCAGGCAACGTCCCGTGGCAGGGGGTGTTGCAGGGAGAAGGCACAGGGGGGTCCCTGTCAGGCGTGGGAACCTGGCAGGTGCCTAGCGAACAGAACAGAACGTAACGGAACCGCGCCTGCACACCCTGCGGCGGTATCCAGGAGAGAGACACGAAGGGAAGAATATTGTGGAAGAGTGTAAACGAGATCAGCACAAAGGAGAGCCAGTAAGAGTCGTGCCGAGAGAGGAAGGCAACATCTTACTGAGGCGCGTAGTCGGTGGCCGGATCACCATAGGAGTAACTGACTTCAGGCCTTACTTCAAATTCCGCTGGACAGTTAGTCATAGGTTGGCTGTCTACCTTCTACACCTACGAAGACATAGGGGGCAACATTGGGAGAGTGGCGTCTCTAGGGTCCCGGAAGACCACCAAGCCTTCCCGTCAAACGGGTGGCATCCTAGCCATAACATATCTGGGGGACGTTAGAAAATAGCAACATCTGGAACCAAAGAACAAGAGAGAGAGAGAGAGAGAAAGCTGTAGAGAACGAACGAACGAGAGCAGCAGTTGTGAGGACTATTCCGAATGCTCAGCAGGGTAGGACTACAACACACAGGCGCTATTGGTAGGCAACGATTTCCATCTGCGAGGGAAACTCTGGATGTGCCCATCGGACCGGCCGGTTTCTGATAGCCCGGTTGATCGTGCTCTGGACTGAGGATATTGAAGCCTTCAGTAAAGAGACTGCAACCTTGTGTCCTCGTTATTGACTGCACCTCACACCATTACCATCTACCTTACTGGGAAGCCCTGGGAACATACTTCACCTGTGGGAAGATATACCATCCAGCTGCCACTCCAGCACCCCAGCGGACCCCACAGCAGCGTCGGTCACCCTGACCGAACACCACAGGTGGCGTCATGAACCCCTGACAGACTGTTCCACTACCTTCATTGGACGCCCCTTAGCAGGGTCACGGATTGGGTCTAGCCACCGTGACAGCCTCAGAACCGAACCAGAGAGGCCCAGTGCCGAAACGCGTGGCCCTGTGTCTGGAGGTGCTCCACAAATGTGTCAATATTTGTCTTCATCTTGAACAAAATGTACAGCTTTGATAAACAGTTTATGTAATTTTACTGGTCGGTGTCATCCCTGAGTTTTTCATCTGTGACACAGGCAGAACACGTAGAGAGATTAATTACTGTAATTTCCGCGTGTTGTGCTCACAGCTTTCCTGGGCTTCTTTCCAACTGATAAGATGTGTTTATTGCTAAAAAAACAAAAACAAAATAAATTTCAGTTATTGTTATTTTAATTCTGTTCCAGAAATCTGTCATAAAACTATTTGAAATGTCAAAAAATTTTGAGGCAACTTGTAGTTAAGCAAAAAGTTTGCAACTTTTGACATTTTGGGACAACTCTGCCAACTTTTCAAAAAGTGGGGTAAGCATAATGAGGAGGGGACATGGCTAAGTTCAGCCAACAATAACATTTAAATCACAAAAGTGGCGTAAGTTACATCAGAAATGTACTTCAGTATATACTCGGAGCACATTTCTTACGCTGGCCTGCTTCAGCTTTAATATGCACTAAATTAATTAAGACATGAGCAAAGCAGACAACTGATACTATACTTTCATCATAGCACCCATCATCTTATCAATACATGCACTATAAGATGCTGCTACGCCTTGAACAACAAACCTATCAGCTTTCCTATTACTGTAGTGCATCTAGCAGCAAGTCCTTTTACTTTTCCTCAAATTCTCCAAGAAAAAGCTGCATAGCATTTAAAGGGAACCAGTCACGTCTGATAATGCTATAAGCTTGCAGTTATTGGGTAAATATGCAGGCTAAAAATGTTATGAAGATGTATTGAAAGTGTAGCACCCAGAGAAAATTATCTTTGTTTCTCCTGGGAGCCGCCGGCTTTCAGATAGGCGTGACACGAACAATTATACTTACTGCTCACAGCACTGAGAGCGACGGCTATAAGTACAGCCCAACATTGACTGACAGCTGGCTGTAAGTGCTGTAAGCGATAAATATAATTGCTCTCGTCACGCCTGTATGACTGAAAGCCGGAGGCTCCTGGAAGAAATAAAGTTAATCTACTACAGGATATTACACTTTCAGTACTTTGCATTTCAGCAACCACTTTTTTTTTATTTCTTTCTCAACAAGAGAAATTCTAATTATTTCGGTGTTGTTTTGCAGTAGATATGAAAGCTATATTTACATTTTTTTTCTGTACTGTATGAACAAAAGAGATTGTTCACTTTTTACATGTCATGTCTCATTCATAATTTTATGGTTGTGTGGATAATATTTTTTTTATATGTAATATATGTACAAGAAAATTTATTTTATACTTTTTCCATTTTTTTTGCATATTTCGTTGACTTTTTTGGAAATGTTTTACAACTTTTGTTAAATTGTTATGGGGTTACTAATTTACCATTTTTTTATTATTATTATTTTTATCTGGTTGTTAATAGTGTTAATATAGCATACAGCAAAGAAAAAATATCAAATGCTTAGCATGGAATACAAAATATTAAAATAATCAAAGAATACTGGAAGCTCGGCCATTTAACTATGTCACAAGATTTTATGTATTAGCATTCTTCTGTATAGTAATACACCTATGCCTGGGCAACATTTAGGTTTTCACAGCTCACTACATAGGGATCCCCAATTCTTGATCACACCATTGGTAAAGCTGGAGTCCCAATAAAAAGGGAAAGTCCTCTTTAATCAAAGGGTTTAATGGCCTGAATTGGAGGCTTAAGCTACTTTCACACTAGCGTTAACTGCAATCCGTCACAATGCGTCGTTTTGCAGAAAAAACGCATCCTGCAAAAGTGCTTGCAGGATGCGTTTTTTCCCCATAGACTTGTATTGACGACGCATTGCGACGGATTGCCACACATCGCATCCATCGTGCGACGGATGCGTCGTGCTTTGGCGGACCGTCGGGAGCAAAAAACGCTACATGTAACGTTTTTTGCTCCTGACGGACCGCTTTTTCCGACCGCGCGTCAAGGACTATATTCAGGCGTGCGTTTCTTGCACCCAGAATCGGTCTCCTCGGCAACGGCCTGCTGGGTTGCTTTACCCTCTACCGGTGGCAGACAGGCCCTGGGAGATGGTCGGGATGGACTTTGTGGTGGGTCTACCCAAGTCGCGTGGCTGCTCCATTATTTGGGTTGTCACCGACCATTTCTCCAAGATGGTGCATTTGGTGCCGCTTCCTCGGTTACCCTCAGCACGGGCCTTGGCGGTGTTGTTCATTAAACACGTTTTCCGTTTGCATGGTATGCCTGATAAGATTGTCAGCGATCGGGGTCCCCAGTTCGCGTCTCGGTTTTGGAGAGAGCTCTGCCGTTTACTCAGCATAGAATTAAACCTCTCCTCTGCATACCATCCCAAGACGAATGGGTTGGTGGAGAGAACCAACTAGACTCTGGTGACATATTTGCGACATTTTGTCTCTGCTAGGCAGGATGACTGGGCATCTTTGCTACCTTGGGCGGAATTTGCCCTGAACAACGCCGTAGCCGATTCCACTGGTCAAACTCCTTTTCTCCTTAATTACGGCCAGCATCCGCGTGTCCCTGTGCCCATGCCAGTGTCATCCACCGATTCTAGGGTGGCAGACTGGGCGGTGGAGGCACGTGACATCTGGGACCGAACACAGGATGCCATCCGGGCCTCCAAGGAGAGAATGAGGGTTTCGGCTGATACAGACCGGCGCCCCGCTCCGGTCTTTGCTCCTGGCGACTTAGTGTGGCTCTCCACCCGTAACATCAGGCTGCGAGTTGAGTCCACTAAGTTTGCTCCTCGCTACATTGGCCCGTTTAAGGTTCTGGAACAGGTCAACCCTGTGGTCTACCGTTTGGCTATTCCTCCACGCCTTGGTATCACCGATACTTTCCATGTTTCCCTCTTAAAGCCCGTTCATTTGTCCTGGTTTTCCGAGTCATCTGCTGGGACATCGGGTTCATCCACGGATGAGTTTGAGGTGAATGCTATTGTGGGGTGCAAGGTGGTACGTGGCAAGAAATTTTATCTGGTGGACTGGAAGGGTCACGGCCCAGAGGATAGAACCTGGGAGCCTGTGGAGCACATTCGGGCTCCGCTGCTTATCGCAGCTTTTGAGCGTAGTGAGGCTCAAGGAGGGGGGGGCCCTAGGAGGGGGGTAATGTTAGGAGTCGAGTTTCCTCTGCTGCACAGGAGGAATCTCGATCCGTGTCTGCTGCGGTCTCCCATTCGGTATCGGCCGCAGTGGGCTCTGCTCAGCGGAGACGTCGCTCCCAGCGTCTCGCTGGGGCTGATTCGGTGCATAGGGTCACTACTGCCTTTTCTGGCTTTCCTATGGTACCCTGCACTGATCTGCGGCGAGCGAGCCTCTCTGGGACTAAGTCCTTGTTTACTCACACTGAGCATGCCCAGGCCAGGGTCTCCCATTGGAGATCGAGAGCCACATGTTCGGTCACATGCTCAGGTGCTGCAGTACATTCCATTGGTCCTTCTGGAAGGTCCTGAAAGGGCAAAACATGCTCAGGTACTGCAGCACTTTCCATTGGTTCTTCTGGAAGGTCCTGAAAGGGCAAAAACTTCAGTAGCAGCTTCCTGTGCTGCAACTATATAAACTGCGCATGACCGCACGGCCATGCGCTAGTATCGTCTTTTGCTATATGCTTTGCGCCAATGTGGTCATGTGTTTGTATGTGTTCAGGGACCCGGCTGAAATAAGCCCCTAGAATGCTGGGTCCTCCGGCGAGGAGATTGTGTATGCATGCATGACCACTCACTGCTCACATCTGGGTAGTTGGCCTGTGCCTCTGTGAAAGTCTAACAGGGCACAGAGCTCATCTCTCGCGGTTACTCTGTGAAGCTAACAGAGTTGGTATATACCACCATATAGAGCCGCCATTATTTAACAGCAGGTACTTTCCTGCACGGTGGATCCCGGGTTGCGAACGCACTAATTCCTTTTAATAAACAATATATTTGGTGCGTTCCGCCAACCCTAACAGTATACTAGCGCCAGGATCTGGCTAAGTAATGGCGGATGAACAGCGATTGCAGGGGTATATCCAGCTGCTGGAGGGCCGGTTGGCGTCTCTTGAGTGTGCAACCTCGGCGGTGGATGTTACCGCAATAGCTGTTCAGGCTGCTAGCGTGGCTGCAGCAGCTTTACCCACTGCCACCTCTGTTCCGACCCTATCTCACCTTCCTTTGCCTGAGAGATACTCTGGAGACAGTAAGTCCTGTAGGGGTTTCATGAGCCAATGTGGTATACACCTCGAGCTTCTGGCTGCACGTTTCCCTACTGGGCGGGCAAAGGTGGGATTCATAATCTCTCTCCTGTCGGACAGAGCGTTGGAGTGGGCTACGCCGCTGTGGGAGCGCAACGATCATGTGGTGCGGAGTGTTCCTAGGTTTCTGGACACTCTGAAACAGGTCTTTTTAGGACCTCAAGTCACCCATGATACAGCGCTCCAACTGCTGGCTTTGACTCAGGGTTCAACCATGGTCAGCCATTTTGCTGTTCACTTCCGGACATTAGCGTCTGAGTTGGAATGGCCAGATAAAACCCTCATTCCCATATTTTGGAGGGGGCTGGCTGACCATGTGAAGGACGCTTTGGCCACTAGGGAGATTCACGCCACACTGGAGGAGCTCATAGCCGTATCTTCTCGTATTGACCTCCGTTTTAACGAGCGGAGGTTGGAGCGAGCCCAGTGTAGGCAGAGGTTTCGGCTGGCTCCCACCTTCGCCAAACCTTTGGAATCTCCAGTCCAGGCATCCGAGTCACATGAGGCCTTAGAGGTGACACGAGCGGGATCCAAGTCTCAGTCTGCCCGTGCACATAAGGTCCGTCATGTTTGCCAGCAGTCAGGACACCTTGCCTCCAAGGGTCCTCAGCAGTCGGCGAAACATCAGCGTCTAGTGGCAGATGGAGGAGGTACACTAGACACGGCGACGTTTGCCTCAAAGTTGTCCTTCAAGGGGACAATTACCATAGGCCCATCCACTCTTATGGTCGAGCTATGCGTGGATTCTGGGGCAGAGGGTAACTTTATGTCTTCCGCTTTTGCCCAGCGTCACGCAATACCCTTGGTGATGCTCGCCAAGCTGGTAACCGTTCGAGTGGTAAATGGGTCAACACTACCTTCACAGATTACCCACCAAACCATTCCTTTCACGCTATCTGTGTCTCCATCACATCAGGAGATAATCTCCCTATTAGTCATTCCTGAGGGAATTGATGAGGTCCTGTTGGGGATACCATGGCTTCGCTATCATTCTCCTCATATTGAGTGGTCCTCTGGGAGAATTTTGGGTTGGAGTAAATCTTGCGAGGGTAGATGTCTGAGGGAGTGCGTTCAGGTTGCTACTACACAGGTACTCGCAGATCTTTCCTCTCTCCCCAAGCACTATTGGCCCTATGCAGACGTGTTCTCCAAAAGAGCTGCGGAGACCCTTCCATCTCACCGCCCCTATGACTGTCCTATTGACCTCTTGCCTGGTGCTGAGCCTCCCCGGGGTCGAGTCTATCCGTTATCTCTCCCGGAGACGGAGGCAATGTCCCAGTACATCCAGGAGAATCTGGCAAGAGGATTCATTAGGAAGTCAGTGTCACCGGCAGGGGCAGGGTTCTTCTTCGTACAGAAGAAGACTGGAGACTTACGTCCATGCATAGACTACAGGGGTCTAAACGCCATCACCGTTAAGAACAAGTACCCACTACCCCTGATATCTGAGCTGTTTGATAGGCTACGGGGAGCGAGGGTATTTACAAAGTTAGATCTGCGGGGTGCTTACAACCTGATTCGCATCCGTGAGGGGGATGAATGGAAGATGGCTTTTAACACCAGGGATGGGCACTATGAATATCTGGTGATGCCCTTCGGGCTCTGTAATGCCCCAGCCGTTTTCCAAGACTTTGTGAACGACATCTTCCGGGATATGCTCACCACCTCGGTCGTAGTCTATCTGGATGATATTCTCATCTTCTCTCCAGATATTGACTCCCATCGGAGAGATGTTCGCAAAGTCTTCGACCTCTTATGGGCAAACTCCCTCTACGCCAAGTTGGAGAAGTGTGTGTTTGAGCAGGAGGCCTTGCCTTTCCTTGGTTATATCATCTCTGCCCAGGGTGTTGTGAATTCTGTGGCAGAGCTCCCTCCTGTGGTCACAAGTGGTACTTCTGCTGATTCTCTCTGTGAGCTTCCGTTGGTGGAGGGAAGTGGTACTGCGGCTTCTGAGTTTCCTCCCTCAGGTGATGTGGTGAGGTCGTTAGGTGCTGCTCTACTTAACTCCACCTAGTGCTTTGATCCTGGATTCCTGTCAATGTTCCAGTATTGGACTTGTTTTCCTCCTGGATCATTCCTGTGGCCTGCTGCTCTGCATAGCTAAGTTTTCCTTTGCAATTTTGTTTGTTTGTTTTTTTTTCTGTCCAGCTTATCTATTTGTTTGCTGGAAGCTCTGGGACGCAGAGGGTATACCTCCGTGCCGTTAGTTCGGTATGGAGGGTCTTTTTGCCCCCTTTGCGTGGTTTTTAGGGTTTTGTGTTGACCGCAAAGTTACCTTTCCTATCCTCGCTCTGTTCAGAAAGTCGGGCCTCACTTTGCTAAATCTATTTCATCTCTACGTTTGTCTTTTCATCTTAACTCACAGTCATTATATGTGGGGGGCTGCCTTTTCCTTTGGGGTATTTCTCTGAGGGAAGGTAGGCTTATTTTCTATCTTCAGGCTAGCTAGTTTCTCAGGCTGTGCCGAGTTGCATAGGGAGCGTTAGGCGCAATCCACGGCTGCCTTTAGTGTTTGTTGGAGAGGATCAGGGATTGCGGTCAACAGAGTTCCCACGTCTCAGAGCTCGTTCTATGTTTTTGGGTTATTGTCAGATCACTGCATGTGCTCTGACCTCTATGTCCACTGTGGTACTGAATTGCCTAATCATAACAGTACAGGAAGCCAAAAGTACTAATGATTCTCAATAGAGGGAAAATAGAAGTTCTGAGACCATTTTTTTTTCTCTGCACTGTGTTTTGCCTTTTTTTTCCCCTAGACATTTGGGTGGTTCAGGACACAGGTGTAGCAATGGACATTAGAAGTCTGTCTTCATGTGTGGATCAGCTCTCGGCAAGAGTACAAAAGATTCAAGACACTATTGATCAGAAATCTATGTTAGAACCAAGTATTCCTATTCCTGATTTGTTTTTTGGAGATAGAACTAAGTTTCTGAGTTTCAAAAATAATTGTAAACTATTTCTGGCCTTGAAACCTCACTCCTCTGGTGATCCAGTTCAACAGGTTTTGATCATTATTTCTTTTTTGCGTGGCGACCCTCAGGACTGGGCATTTTCTCTTGCGCCAGGAGATCCTGCATTAAGTAATATCGATGCGTTTTTCCTGGCGCTCGGATTGCTGTACGATGAACCTAATTCAGTGGATCAGGCAGAAAAAAATTTGCTGGCTCTTTGTCAGGGTCAGGATGAGATAGAGTTATATTGTCAGAAATTTAGAAAGTGGTCCGTGCTCACTCAATGGAATGAATCTGCGCTGGCAGCTATGTTCAGAAAGGGTCTCTCTGAAGCCCTTAAGGATGTCATGGTGGGATTTCCTATGCCTGCTGGTTTGAATGAGTCTATGTCTTTGGCCATTCAGATTGGTCGACGCTTGCGTGAGCGTAAATCTGTGCACCATTTGGCGGTATTACCTGAGCTTAAACCTGAGCCTATGCAGTGCGATAGGACTTTGACCAGAGTTGAACGGCAAGAACACAGACGTCTGAATGGGCTGTGTTTCTATTGTGGTGATTCCACTCATGCTATCTCTGATTGTCCTAAGCGCACTAAGCGGTTCGCTAGGTCTGCCACCATTGGTACGGTACAGTCAAAATTTCTTCTGTCCGTTACCTTGATCTGCTCTTTGTCATCGTATTCTGTCATGGCATTTGTGGATTCAGGCGCTGCCCTGAATTTGATGGACTTGGAGTATGCTAAGCATTGTGGGTTTTTCTTGGAGCCCTTGCAGTGTCCTATTCCATTGAGAGGAATTGATGCTACGCCTTTGGCCAAGAATAAGCCTCAGTACTGGACCCAGCTGACCATGTGCATGGCTCCTGCACATCAGGAGGTTATTCGCTTTCTGGTGTTGCATAATCTGCATGATGTGGTCGTGTTGGGGTTGCCATGGCTACAAGTCCATAATCCAGTATTAGATTGGAAATCCATGTCGGTGTCCAGCTGGGGTTGTCAGGGGGTACATGGTGATGTTCCATTTCTGTCAATTTCGTCATCCACCCCTTCTGAGGTTCCAGAGTTCTTGTCTGATTACCGGGATGTATTTGATGAGCCCAAGTCCGATGCCCTACCTCCGCATAGGGATTGTGATTGTGCCATCAATTTGATTCCTGGTAGTAAGTTCCCAAAAGGCCGATTGTTTAATTTATCTGTGCCTGAGCACGCCGCTATGCGCAGTTATGTGAAGGAGACCCTGAAGAAGGGGCATATTCGCCCGTCATCGTCGCCATTAGGAGCAGGGTTCTTTTTTGTAGCCAAGAAGGATGGTTTGCTGAGACCTTGTATAGATTACCACCTTCTAAATAAGATCACGGTTAAATTTCAGTACCCCTTGCCGTTGTTATCTGATTTGTTTGCTCGGATTAAGGGGGCTAGTTGGTTCACCAAGATAGATCTTCGTGGTGCGTATAATCTTGTGCGAATTAAGCGAGTATCTTGTAATGCCATTCGGACTTGCCAATGCTCCATCAGTGTTTCAGTCCTTTATGCATGACATCTTCCGAGAGTACCTGGATAAATTCCTGATTGTGTACTTGGATGACATTTTGATCTTCTCGGATGATTGGGAGTCTCATGTGAAGCAGGTCAGAACGGTTTTTCAGGTCCTGCGTGCTAATTCTTTGTTTGTGAAGGGATCAAAGTGTCTCTTTGGTGTGCAGAAGGTTTCATTTTTGGGGTTCATCTTTTCCCCATCTACTATCGAGATGGATCCTGTTAAGGTCCAAGCCATCCATGATTGGACTCAGCCGACATCTCTGAAAAGTCTGCAAAAGTTCCTGGGCTTTGCTAATTTTTATCGTCGCTTCATCTGCAATTTTTCTAGTATTGCAAAACCATTGACCGATTTGACCAAGAAGGGTGCTGATGTGGTCAATTGGTCTTCTGCTGCTCTTGAAGCTTTTCAAGAGTTGAAGCGTCGTTTTTCTTCTGCCCCTGTGTTGTGTCAACCAGATGTTTCGCTTCTGTTCCAGGTCGAGGTTGCTGCTTCTGAGATTGGAGCAGGGGCTGTTTTGTCGCAGAGAGGTTCTGATTGCTCAGTGATGAAACCGTGCGCCTTCTTTTCCAGGAAGTTTTCGCCTGCTGAGCGAAATTATGATGTGGGCAACCGAGAGTTGCTGGCCATGAAGTGGGCATTCGAGGAGTGGCGTCATTGGCTTGAAGGAGCTAAGCATCGCGTGGTGGTATTGACTGATCATAAGAACTTGACTTATCTCGAGTCTGCCAAGCGGTTGAATCCTAGACAGGCTCGTTGGTCGCTGTTTTTTGCCCATTTTGACTTTGTGATTTCGTACCTTCCGGGCTCTAAAAATGTGAAGGCGGATGCTCTGTCTAGGAGTTTTGTGCCCGACTCTCCGGGTTTGTCTGAGCCGGCGGGTATCCTCAAGGAAGGAGTAATTGTGTCTGCCATCTCCCCTGATTTGCGGCGAGTGCTGCAAAAATTTCAGGCTAATAAACCTGATCGTTGACCAGCGGAGAAACTGTTTGTCCCTGATAGGTGGACGAATAAAGTTATCTCTGAGGTTCATTGTTCGGTCTTGGCTGGTCATCCTGGAATCTTTGGTACCAGAGAGTTAGTGGCTAGATCCTTTTGGTGGCCATCTCTGTCGCGGGATGTGCGTACTTTTGTGCAGTCCTGTGGGATTTGTGCTCGGGCTAAGCCCTGCTGTTCTCGTGCCAGGGGGTTGCTTTTGCCCTTGCCGGTCCCGAAGAGGCCTTGGACACATATCTCTATGGATTTTATTTCAGATCTCCCCGTCTCTCAAAAGATGTCAGTCATTTGGGTGGTCTGTGATCGCTTCTCTAAGATGGTCCATTTGGTATTCTTGTCTAAATTGCCTTCCTCCTCTGATTTGGTGCCATTGTTCTTCCAGCATGTGGTTCGTTTACATGGCATTCCAGAGAATATCGTTTCTGACAGAGGTTCCCAGTTTGTTTCGAGGTTTTGGCGAGCTTTTTGTGGTAGGATGGGCATTGACTTGTCTTTTTCCTCGGCTTTCCATCCTCAGACTAATAGCCAGACCGAGCGAACCAATCAGACCTTGGAAACATATCTGAGATGTTTTGTTTCTGCTGATCAGGATGACTGGGTGTCCTTTTTGCCTTTGGCTGAGTTCGCCCTTAATAATCGGGCCAGCTCGGCTACCTTGGTTTCGCCATTTTTCTGCAACTCTGGGTTCCATCCTCGATTCTCGTCAGGACAGGTTGAGTCTTCGGACTGTCCTGGTGTGGATACTGTGGTGGACAGGTTGCAGCAGATTTGGACTCATGTAGTGGACAATTTGACCTTGTCCCAGGAGAAGGCTCAACGTTTTGCTAATCGCAGATGCTGTGTGGGTCCCCGACTTCGTGTTGGGGATCTGGTTTGGTTATCTTCTCGTCATATTCCTATGAAGGTTTCCTCTCCTAAGTTTAAACCTCGTTTCATTGGTCCATATAGGATTTCTGAGGTTCTTAATCCTGTGTCTTTTCGTCTGACCCTTCCAGATTCTTTTTCCATACATAACGTATTCCATAGGTCATTGTTGCGGAGATACGTGGCACCTATGGTTCCATCTGTTGACCCTCCTGCCCCGGTTTTGGTGGAAGGGGAGTTGGAGTATATTGTGGAGAAGATTTTGGATTCTCGTGTTTCTAGACGGAAACTCCAGTATCTGGTTAAGTGGAAGGGTTATGCTCAGGAAGATAATTCCTGGGTCTTTGCCTCTGATGTCCATGCTCCCGATCTTGTTCGTGCCTTTCATGTGGCTCATCCTGGTCGGCCTGGGGGCTCTGGTGAGGGTTCGGTGACCCCTCCTCAAGGGGCGGGTACTGTTGTGAATTCTGTGGCAGAGCTCCCTCCTGTGGTCACAAGTGGTACTTCTGCTGATTCTCTCTGTGAGCTTCCGTTGGTGGAGGGAAGTGGTACTGCGGCTTCTGAGTTTCCTCCCTCAGGTGATGTGGTGAGGTCGTTAGGTGCTGCTCTACTTAACTCCACCTAGTGCTTTGATCCTGGCTTCCTGTCAATGTTCCAGTATTGGACTTGTTTTCCTCCTGGATCGTTCCTGTGGCCTGCTGCTCTGCATAGCTAAGTTTTTCTTTGCTATTTTGTTTGTTTTTTTTCTGTTCAGCTTATCTATTTGTTTGCTGGAAGCTCTGGGACGCAGAGGGTGTACCTCCGTGCCGTTAGTTCGGTACGGAGGGTCTTTTTGCCCCCTTTGCGTGGTTTTTAGGGTTTTGTGTTGACCGCAAAATTACCTTTCCTATCCTCGCTCTGTTCAGAAAGTCGGGCCTCACTTTGCTAAATCTATTTCATCTCTATGTTTGTCTTTTCATCTTAACTCACAGTCATTATATGTGGGGGGCTGCCTTTTCCTTTGGGGTATTTCTCTGAGGCAAGGTAGGCTTATTTTCTATCTTCAGGCTAGCTAGTTTCTCAGGCTGTGCTGAGTTGCATAGGGAGCGTTAGGCGCAATCCACGGCTGCCTTTAGTGTTTGTTGGAGAGGATCAGGGATTGCGCTCAACAGAGTTCCCACGTCTCAGAGCTCGTTCTATGTTTTTGGGTTATTGTCAGATCACTGCATGTGCTCTGACCTCTATGTCCACTGTGGTACTGAATTGCCTAATCATAACACCAGGGTTTGGCTATGGATCCTGCCAAGCTACAGGCTGTAATGGACTGGCAGGAACCCCATTCTCTTAAAGCGGTGCAGCGCTTTATGAGGTTCATTAATTACTATCGCCAGTTCATTCCACACTTCTCAACTTTGGTAGCTCCCTTGGTTGCCCTCACCAAGAAGGGAGCAAATCCCAAGTTGTGGTCAGAGGAGGTCTCCAAAGCCTTTCTCTCGATCAAGTCACACTTCGCTAGCGCTCCCATCCTACATCGCCCCGATGTTGATAAACCATTTATCTTGGAGGTGGATGCCTCATCCGTTGGTGCTGGAGCAGTCCTTTTCCAAAAGGATGCTCAAGGTCGGAAGCATCCTTGCTTCTTCTTCTCCAAGACCTTCACACCAGCGGAGAGGAATTATTCCATCGGGGACAGGGAGTTGCTGGCCATGAAGTTGGCTTTTTCAGAGTGGAGACATCTCTTGGAGGGAGCTCGCTTTCCCTTCCAAGTCTTCACTGACCACAAGAACTTGGTGTATCTGCAAACGGCCCAGCGGCTGAATTCTCGCCAGGCTAGATGGTCCCTGTTCTTCTCCCGGTTCCATTTTACTCTCCATTTCCTCTCCGGGGAGAAGAACGTTCGTGCTGACGCTCTCTCCCGCTCCGTGGTGTCATCGGAGGAGGAGGAGCCTCGGCTTATTGTCCCTTCTGAGAGACTGAGAACTGTAGCTCCGGTTTCGCTAGAGTCTGTGCCCCCGGGCAAGACTTCCGTACCAGCTAACTTGCGACCGGAGGTTCTCTCTTGGGCTCACTCCTCCAGAGTGGGTGGGCATTTTGGGACCAAGAGGACATCTGAGCTTCTGGCGAGAACATACTGGTGGCCGCATATGGCCCGAGATGTCAAGGACTATATTCAGGCGTGCGTTTCTTGCGCCCAGAATCGGTCTCCTTGGCAACGGCCTGCTGGGTTGCTTTACCCTCTACCGGAGGCAGACAGGCCCTGGGAGATGGTCGGGATGGACTTTGTGGTGGGTCTACCCAAGTCGCGTGGCTGCTCCATTATTTGGGTTGTGACCGACCATTTCTCCAAGATGGTGCATTTGGTGCCACTTCCTCGGTTACCCTCAGCACGGGCCTTGGCGGTGTTGTTCATTAAACACGTTTTCCGTTTGCGTGGTATGCCTGATAAGATTGTCAGCGATCTGGGTCCCCAGTTCGCATCTCGGTTTTGGAGAGAGCTCTGCCGTTTACTCAGCATAGAGTTAAACCTCTCCTCTGCATACCATCCCGAGACGAATGGGTTGGTGGAGAGAACCAACCAGACTCTGGTGACATATTTGCGACATTTTGTCTCTGCTAGGCAGGATGACTGGGCATCTTTGCTACCTTGGGCGGAATTTGCCCTGAACAACGCCGTAGCCGATTCCACTGGTCAAACTCCTTTTCTCCTTAATTACGGCCAGCATCCGCGTGTCCCTGTGCCCATTCTAGGGTGGCAGACTGGGCGGTGGAGGCACGTGACATCTGGGACCGCACACAGGATGCCATCCGGGCCTCCAAGGAGAGAATGAGGGTTTCGGCTGATACACACCGGCGCCCCGCTCCGGTCTTTGCTCCTGGCGACTTACTGTGGCTCTCCACCCGTAACATCAGGCTGCGAGTTGAGTCCACTAAGTTTGCTCCTCGCTACATTGGCCCATTTAAGGTTCTGGAACAGGTCAACCCTGTGGTCTACCGTTTGGCTATTCCTCCACGTCTTGGTATCACCGATACTTTCCACGTTTCCCTCTTAAAGCCCGTTCATTTGTCCCGGTTTTCCGAGTCATCTGCTGGGACATCTGGTTCATCCACGGATGAGTTTGAGGTGAATGCTATTGTGGGGTGCAAGGTGGTACGTGGCAAGAAATTTTATCTGGTGGACTGGAAGGGTCACGGCCCAGAGGATAGAACCTGGGAGCCTGTGGAGCACATTCGGGCTCCGCTGCTTATCGCAGCTTTTGAGCGTAGTGAGGCTCAAGGAGGGGGGGGGCCCTAGGAGGGGGGAGTAATGTTAGGAGTCGAGTTTCCTCTGCTGCACAGGGGGAATCTCAATCCGTGTCTGCTGCGGTCTCCCATTCGGTATCGGCCGCAGTGGGCTCTGCTCAGCGGAGACGTCGCTCCCAGCGTCTCGCTGGGGCTGATTCGGTGCATAGGGTCACTACTGCCTTTTCTGGCTTTCCTATGGTACCCTGCACTGATCTGCGGCGAGCGAGCCTCTCTGGGACTAAGTCCTTGTTTACTCACACTGAGCATGCCCAGGGCAGGGTCTCCCATTGGAGGTCGAGGGCCACATGTTCGGTCACATGCTCAGGTGCTGCAGTACATTCCATTGGTCCTTCTGGAAGGTCCTGAAAGGGCAAAACATGCTCAGGTACTGCAGCACTTTCCATTGGTCCTTCTGGAAGGTCCTGAAAGGGCAAAAACTTCAGTAGCAGCTTCCTGTGCTGCAACTATATAAACTGCGCATGACCGCACGGCCATGCGCTAGTATCGTCTTTTGCTATATGCTTTGCGCCAATGTGGTCATGTGTTTGTATGTGTTCAGGGACCCGGCTGAAATAAGCCCCTAGAATGCTGGCACCTCCGGCGAGGAGATTGTGTATAAGAGTGTTCAGGGACCCGGCTGAAATAAGCTCCTAGAATGCTGGCTCCTCCGGCGAGGAGATTGTGTATGCATGCATGACCACTCACTGCTCCCATCTGGGTAGTTGGCCTGTGCCTCTGTGAAAGTCTAACAGGGCACAGAGCTCATCTCTCGCGGTTACTCTGTGAAGCTAACAGAGTTGGTATATACCGCCATATAGAGCCGCCATTATTTAGCAGCAGGTACTTTCCTGCACGGTGGATCCCGGGTTGCAAACGCACTAATTCCTTTTAATAAACAATATATTTGGTGCGTTCTGCCAACCCTAACAGCTAATTTGTTATGAATTTGCAGAAAAAAATATGGTTTGCTAGAATCCAAATTTTGAGAACTGAAAAAATATGAGTAGTGTAAAAATTGCAAAATGATGACCAGCTAGAGTACCGTTATTTAATTTCAGGAATAAAAAGTGGTTAAAATATATCAAAATAAACCATATACTCACCTTTCCTCACTTGTTTTTTTTAGTAGTCGCGCCAGTCTATTATTTTTGTGTGGCTCTATTTTGGCACTGAGGGGCCTGAATAATATCATGAAATTACCCGCCCATCACCACTATGTGACCATGTGAGGCCAATCACAGGCCTTGGATTGGCCACAGTGCCAATAATGGAAAAAAGAAGACAGGAGGACTGCTGAGAAAGTGATGGAGGTGGCCTAAGAGCAAGGGAAGAAAGGAGTTTATAATAATGTTTAGTTTTTTAAAGTGAATCTGTCAGCAGGATTTTGTTATGTGATCTGAATACAGCAAAAGATCGAGGCTGAGAGACAAAATTGAGGGATGTGTGACTTGTCAAAGTGGGTGCTTTTGTTCACTAACTGTGAAGGATTTATCACTAAGAGATTATCATTACCAGACTAGTCAGGCAACTCCCCCTCCTTTGAGAAGCAGCTCACTGATTACGGACTTTGTACACAGAGTGCCTGGGGTGGGTGGGGTTATGTGTGGGTGGGGTTTGCTGTGGTGTGGGCGGGGTTAGCTTTCTCAGCTCTGCTGCATTCTAAATCTAAAAATTCTGATTGTGTCAGAACGACTGCGCCCTGTAATCTAAGTGATACATCGTTAGATTCAGCTTCTCTTTGCTTACATTATGCTGCTCTCAAATGAGGTAGCAAAAAACTGCTGCCAGGTTCCATTTAATCTTGTAACTCATCCCCATCCACTCGCAGCAATTGATGCAGTTTTTATTCAGACTGAGTCAAAACTGTTAAACAAATTGCAGTGAATCTTTCCACATCAACTTTTGGGAGATCTGCTCATCTGTAGTCATGAGACATCAGCCCACCATTAGACATGAGTCCACCAATCAATAGCTCATTAATGGCCTGAAAAAAGTCATGTTTGCTGTAATTTAGAGGTGTTTCACATGTCAGTTCTTACCTTCACCTTCCTAGGTCAGATATATGACCATTTTCAGATTCTCTGGCAGGCCCTTGGGTCATCAATTGCATGCCTGACCAAAAAAAGTACCTGTGACAGCAGACTGCACACAGTGCCTGCCACATGCCTCGTATATACCATACCTACTACATGGCCTCCAATACAGCCTTGACCTTGACATGCATTATAAAAATAGACAGATACATCATAGAGGACTTTTTGTGATATTTTTATGTGTCTCCATAAAGCACGAATGACTGGTTTTATTCAGTCCTTTCAACAGCATGGTATGCATGAGTACATGAGAGGTCAGCACGAGGAGTTTGTTAGGTTAGCAATAAAATATACAGTTCATTGAACTGCAATCTTCTCAGTAAAATCCCGATCTGAGAGCACTTGAAGCTTCTCCTCATAGACCTGCTTCTGGATTCCATCTTACTGACATGCTTTATTTTAGCAAATTACTTGCTAAAACCTTGTTTAAATAAACAGCGCAAATATTACACGATGCAGCTATAAATATGTGAGAGCTAGATCATTAAACCCCGAGATCAGATACCTGGCATCCAGCACTTGGCATGACACTGATTTCAAGTAAGCAATTGAGTCCTATCCTCAGCGTTTACGTGTAAATGTCCTAAGGTCGTCATGGATTCGTTCTAATCCTCTGGTACATTCTGATCACGACAATGGAAGAGAATGACAGAAATGGAAATTGAAAATGATAAGAGGAATTCATCAGAAGAGTGGAAATAATCAGGAAAAATTGACTTAATTGTTTTCTGGCCAAAGAACCTCGCTGGAAAGGTTAATGTGAAGAAAATGTTGGACTGATGGAGCAAACATGATCTTTTCAAATGTCTTTTTAATTTTTTTTTTTTTTTGCAAAAACATTACCCTGTTCATCCTGTTTGAACTATTGTTAAAATTGTGAAATTATTTACTGGAAACAGATCTATTAACCATGCAGGAGAAATGGACAAAGCCCTCGAGGAACTCATTTGTTTACTCTCAAGCCAAAATTATTATCCCCTTAATTATGAGAGAAAAAAAATGAAAAATAATAATAACTGTAGTTAAAGGGAATCTGTCAGGTCTGATAATGCTGTTAACCTACAAATATAGGGTTAATCTGCAGTGTAAGGGCATTATGAAGGTGCCCAGCCGCAGTACTGAAAGTGCTGCAGCCGGGTGAAAATTAACTGTATTTCAAGAGGGAGCCGCCGGCTTTCAGTCATGCAGGTATTCCTGAAGCAATTACAGTCAACCCGTACATTACTGAGAGCAGCGGCTGTAACCACACCCTGGCACTGACTGACAGCTGGCAGTGGACTGATGCGCTGCTGAGCAGACTCTCAGTCAGTGTGGGGTGTAATTACAGCCGCTGCTCCAAGTATTGTCAGCGATGACTGTTATTGCTTCGGGCACACCTGCCCGACTGAAAGCCGGTGACTCCCAGAAGAAGGAAAGTTAACTTTCTCTCAGGTGTTGCCTTTTCAGTACCGAGGTCGTGCACCTTCATATCACTATTCACCTGCAGATTAACCCTATATTTGCAGGCCAATAGTGTTATTGGGCCTGACAGGTTCTTTTTAAACAGGAAGAAGTAAACATTGCATGACCATTTGAGTGTATATATACCACAAATTTCATATGGCAGCACCCAAAAAGGGATGGTGAACATACCATGCACCCAGTAGAGAGTATGAAACCAAGACCTGCACTTTAAGGGGGTCTAGCATGATCCACAATATCGATTACAGTGCCAAATAGAGTAGTAAAACAAAAGTTGATATATACCTTTCTGGCTGCAAATACAGGTAAGTGAACTGTGACTCAATATGCAGATTGTTCTCTAGCAAGTGTTTAATATCTACCTCCCACCTCCAAGGCCTCATTCCCTCTTGGTCCTAATTGATGGCTATACAGAATTACTCTATCACTGTCTTCTGCAATGAACGCTCATACAAGCTTCGCACATTCTCATTCCTGCATATTATTATTATTTATTAATATAGCGCCATTTATTCCATGGCGCTTTACATGTGAAAAGGAGTGTACATAATAAAAAAACAAGTACAGTAATCTTAAACAATGCAAGTCACGACTGGTACAGGGAGAGAAGAGGACCCTGCCCATGAGGGCTCACAGTCTACAAGGGATGGGTGAGGATACAATAGATGAGGGGAGAGCTAGTTGTGCAGCGGTATGGTGGAATAATGGCTACTGCAGGTTGTAGGCTAGTCGGAAGAGGTGAGTCTTGAGGTTTCTTCCAAAGGTTTCCATAATAGGCGAGAGTCTGATATGTTGGGGTAGAGAGTTCCAGAGTAGGGGGAAGCACCGGAGAAATCTTGTATGTGATAGTGGGAAGAGGAGATAAGAGTAGAGAAGGAGATCTTGTGAGAATCGGAGGTTGCATGCAGGTAAGTATTGGGAGACTAGGTTACAGATGTATGGAGGAGACAGACTGTGTATGGCTTTGCATGCCAAGGTTGGGCTTTAAACTGGAGTCTCTGGGCAATGGAGAGCCAGTGAAGGGTTAGACAGAGAGGAAAGACTGGAAAATAGTGGGGGAACAGGTGGATTAGTCGGGAAGCAAAGTTTAGAATAGATTGTAGAGGTGAGAGAGTGTTTGGACCGAAGCCACAAAGCAGGAGGTTGCAGTAGTCGACGCAGGAGATGATGAGGGCATGTACAAGTGTTTTAACAGGTTCTTGATTAATGAATGTGCAGATCCAGAAAATATTTTTGAGCTGAAGTTGGCAGGAAGTGGAAAGGGCTTGGATATGTAGTTTGAAGAGAAAGAGAGAGATCAGAGTCAAGGATTACCCCAAAGCAGTGAGCTTGCAGGACTGGGGTGAGTGAGCAGTTTTTGGCTTTCATGGATAGGTCTGTTGGGGCGGTTAAGTGAGATGGGGAAAGATGAGTTTTGTTTTATCCAAGTTTAGCTTTAGAAATCGAGCAAAGAAGAAAGATGAAATAGTGTAGAGATATTGTGGGTCCTAGATTTGAACCTTGGAGGACAACGACGAATAGTGGGTGAGATGAGGAACGGAAATGGTGTGTGAGTGGGAAACGCTGAATGCCCGATCTGTTAGGGCCAAGTCTGTAATGCCAAGAGATGAGAGAATCTGTAAGATTCTAGTAAGATTGTAGTAAGAGGGAATGGTCCACTGTGTCGAAGGCAGATAGCAGATCCAGGAGGAGGAGGACAGAATAGTGTTGCTTGGATTTGGCATATGTGTAATACTCTATCACCCGGAGGAAAAAGAATCACTGACATGTATTGTACTTCAGCAATGTAGTAGAATGGCACAGCCTAATTGTTTGTAGTTAGGTTTTTCTTCACATGGGGCAACCAACAGCTTTGTAGTTTGAAATTTTGCCCTACATCAAGAAAAACCTGTTTGTAGCCTAACACCTTGGACAAGTCAAAGTGGCAGGTGGCATTACATCCATGGTATGTAGTGCAGTCCATCTTTGCCAACCTTAGAAATGCATGTATAGTAGTACTTGAAAGTTTGCAAACCATAGAATATTTTCCAAATTTCTACATCAAATTTGATTAGATTTTCACTTAAGTACTAAAAACAGTTAAAGAGAATAAAATAAAATAAATGAGACATAAATATTAGACTTTGCCATTTTTTATTGAAGAAAATGATCCAATATCAACATGTCTGTGAGTGGCAAAAGTATATGAACTTTTATGATTAGCAGATATTGTGAAATTCGAGTTTGGTGTCGATGGAATGTTAATCAGATGTGAGTGGATGACCTGTTTTATTTAAAGAACTGGGATCTATTAAAGTCTGATTTTCACAACACGTTTGCAGAATTGTATAATGGCACAAACGAATGAGATTTCTGAGGGCCCCAAAAGAAGAGTTGTTGATGCTCATCAGGCTGCAAAAGGTTACAATATCATCTCTAAAAAGTTTAGACTCCACCAATCCACACTCAAATAGATTCTGTATAAAAGTAGGAAATTAAAGACCATTATTACCCTTCACAGGAGTAGCCAACCCACAGAGATCACTCCAGGAACAAAGAATACAATAATCCGGGCAGTCACAAAAGGAACCCAAGGTAACCTCTAAGCAACTAAAGGCCTCTCTCTTATTAGCTAATTTTAATATTATAAATAAATTATATTATCAGCAGGATACTGAACAATGGTGTACTTTGCAAGACTGCATGAGGAAAGCCACTGCTCTCCAAAAAGAATAAGGCTGCACATCTGTAGTTAAATATCACCTGGACATGCCAAAATGCTATTGAGACAATACTTTGTGGACTGATCAGACCAAAATAGAGTTTTTTTGTTTAAATGAGAACCATAATGTTTGGATTAAAAAAAAAAACACTGGATTAAAGCATAACAGCTCATATCATCTGGTGGTAGTATCACGGTTTGTGCCCGTTTGTTGCCTCTGGCCGGATGGCTGCCATAATTGATAGAACTAAATAGCAAAGCCACTAGAGACTCAAGGTCTACAAAAATTCAACTTAAAACAGCAGAAAAAAAGGCAGCAACACTTACCTGCCCAGATCTTGGAACAAATGCACTGCAATTGATAGAACAATGAATTATGAAAAATACCAACAAATTCTAAAGAAAAATGTCAGGAGTCAGGACATCTGTCCTTGACAAGAGAACATGAACCATGCAGCAAGACAATGACCCAAAAAACACAAGTTGTTCTGCAAAAGAATGGTTACAACATAGTAAACTGAAGTTTTTTTAATTGATCAAATCAAAGTCCTGACCTTAATCCTATAGAAATATTGTGGAAGAACCTGAAGTGAACAGTTTATGGGTAAAAACCCACCAACATCACAGAGTTGAAGCTGTTTTGTAGGGAGGAATCTGCTAGAATTTGACCAAACAATGTACATGACCAATTAACAATTATGCCAAATGTTTAGATACAGTTATTGCTGCATAATGAAAAAAACAAATTTTGACTCATTTATTTGATTTGGTTCTTTTAGTGTACTTTTATAGACTTGAGGGAAAATCTCTTCTAGTTGTAGGTCAAATTTATGCAGAAATATGGAAAATTTTGTACTTTAAAGTTCCCTGTATACATTTACAATGCATCACATACTGTATGTGACACTATGATATATTTGCTTTTGTATTCTATGATTGCATAGTATGAATTTTACTAGTTCAAATGGCCCTTATTTCTGTTGTTTGCCTTATTAATTTCTGCTATATAGTGTTGTAAGAAAAAGTGTTTGTCCCCTTCCTGATCTCCCATTCTTTTGCATGTTTATCACACCTAAATGTTTCAGATCATCAAACAAATTTAAACATTAGACAAATATAACACAAGTAAACACGAAATGCAATTTTAAATGAAGGTCTTTATTATTAAGAGAAAAAGAAATCCAAACCTAGAGGGCCCTGTGTGAAAAAAGTGATTACCCCTCTTAAAACATAAATTAACTGTGGTTTATCACATCTTTGGGGAGTTGAGTTCAAATTCCCTAGCCACACGCAGGCCTGATTATTATCTCACCTGTTCTCAATCAGGAAATCACTTAAATAGGACCTGCCTGACAAAGTGAAGTAGACCAAAAGATACTCAAAAGCTAGACATCATTCCGCGATCCAAACAAATATCTTTGTCTAATATTTAAATTTGTTTGGTGATCTGAAACATTTAAGTGTGACAAACATGCAAAAGAATAGGAAATCAGGAAAAGGGGCAAACACTTTTTCACACAACTGTAAATATCTAGTTCTGGGATTGCAGCTTTAATGGTCCACCTTCTATATCAGTGATGAGCTGTTTAAACAGAGTAAATTACGATGCCGCTCACCCATTGCAGTCTTCGTATCCTTAACAGAGGCCACACCGAGATTAGACAGAAAGCCTATGTTATACACAGAGGTCCTGCACGCTCTCACCGCAGCTTAGTCCAATGAATCTTACAGTCATTTTGTTTAATTCTCCTCCTTACATTACAACAATGCCCTAATATGAGAACAATATAGAGATTTCCATATAGACTGAAGTACTTTATCTATTTTTATAAGGATGTCTGCAAGTCAACAAGGGATTACTTTCCGATACAACTAATGTATCTTCATGGTCATGGAAGTGTTCTGTATAAAAGAAGAATATATAGAAAGTTGTGATAACAGAAAAGTCGGGGAGATTTTAGCATTTTTGGCAGATTTAATTTGGAGAACTGGAAACACACTGGATTTCTTCATGTGTAACATAGTAAGTTGAAAGCAATCTATAGTTCAACCTCTAAGTTTATAGTTGTATCCAGAGAAAGGCGAAAACCCCACTATGAGGTCATTGCCAAAAGCCTAATTTTTCCCCTCTCATTTCAAAACACGGCAATCAAAATAAATCCCCTAGATCAGTGACCAATTTTCATTAATCTAGCATGTATAACTTGTGATATTATTCTTTGAGCTTTCAAAAAAGCTAACCTGTCCCCTCTTGAACCCAACAAATTACTATAAACACCAGAATATGGCATTTCAGAGATTTCCATTATCTCATTGCTCTCATTCAGTAACTGTGCAAGATCTAATTTTCTGTAACTTTCCATCCTCTCTTTTTGATCATTCTGCCAGCACTATAGGTGCAGGAACTTGCTTTACTCATTTCTCACCATACATTTCTTCTGACATTGTCAATGGCTTGGCTGTCATAGAACTAAAGAGGTTTTCGAGTTTGAAAAAAGTTCCCCCAAAACTTTGTAAAGTCCCTAAAAAGAATGAGCATAGTAGATACTCATCCTCCTCATAGTGGTGACAACACATTACAGTGTAGCCAATAAGCTAGTGGTTGTGCCAAGGTAGATGGCACAAGACACTGAGCTCAGTGATTGGCTAAACCAGTGATGCGTATTGTCGATGTGACATCACTGCTTCATTAGAACTGTAAAAAAGCTGCAAAAATGCTCATAAAAGCAAATAAAACTGTTATATACGAACAAGCCCATATAAAAACCACTGTCAATGTCGAACGTCATTTGAAAGTCTTAAAGCTTTGCTAGAAAATTCTAAATTTAATTGATTCTATCTATACTTATTTATTACATTGGGGAGCATTGAAATATTTTCTTCAGTCCCTGAAATCCAACAATGCTGCTTTGACTATTGATTTACGGTTATATCTGATTTCTCATCTGTTGAATTCACTTTCTTCTTGCCATGTCTACAGGCTAATAGTGTGCTATTAATTACGCTTTTTGTAACGCTGTACTCTTCACTCTTTGTTCCTGTGCTAATTACAGTTCTTCTAAGATTAAATTGCTCATAGTCCGAAACAAAAACATACAAATAAGCAATAATAACAAGTAGATATTACACAAATGCCTCGTCGTTAAAAAAAACAACTGAAAATAATTGAAACCCGATAATCTCAGTGTAATCCAGATTTACGACTTTAATGAACAATTTCCTTAGATTTCAACACTGCAAAAACATTAGTCAGCAGAAGGTCACTAAAAATTCAATGCCTGCTCATGATTAGTAATGACGAATAAGTATACAGTGCGTAAGTCAGGACAACTGCCCCTTTAAATCTGAAAAGTTTATTGAGTAAGGCAGCTTTAATAAAGATGACAGAGGTGTATAAAACCTTCATAAGCACTCCCAAGTGGTATAATACTGGTGCATCTCACAAAATTAGAATATCATCAAAATGTTAATTTATTCCAGTTCTTCAATACAAAAAGTGTAACACATATATTATATAGAGTCCTTACTAATAGAGTCATGTATTTCAAGTGTCTATTTCTGTTAATGTTGATGATTATGGCTTACAGCCAATGAAAACCTAAAAGTCATTATCTCAGTAAATTGTAATACTTTATAACACCAGCTTAAAAAAAGATTTTAACATCCGAAATGTTGGCCGACTGAAATGTGTGTTCAGTACTTGGTCGGGGCTCCTTCTGCATCAATTACTGCATCAACTGCTGGAGAATTAAATTTCAATCTTCAAAAAGCTTGTCGGCAGAGGGAAGCATGAAGTGCTCTAAAATTTCCTGGTAGACGGCTGCACTGACTTTGGTCTTGATAATACACTGTGTACCTATACCAGCAGATGACATGGCTAACCAAACCATCACTCCTGGGTTTTTCACACTGAGGAGATAAATGGAATTAGCAGGATACTGGCAAAATACAGACACAAAGGTATGGGGAACCTGAGAATAGCAACAGGAAACACTTGTTGCTCAGGCTTCTCTCCTAAGGCAGAGGTGCCTGAAATAATACCAGTTACTCAACCATTGGTTCTGTCCTTTTTGGAAAAGGCATGCTGTCCCTTTAAGAGACTGGGAGTGCATGGGCGCACCCTCAGAACAGTGCCCGAGACCTGCGGATCGCGTGCCAGGATGCAGCAGCAGCAGCGGATGGACGCATGGGTCCGGAGCTGAAAACCTCGGAGATCTCTGACAGGTAGTGGGGAGCAGAATGGGAGCGGGGACAGGATCCGAGCTGGGGCGCTGGCGCTACAACTACCAAGTTGAGCACATGTGCAAAGCATGGTACTCGTGTGTGCTTGCCAAGCTTGCTTGGTTGGAGGTTTAGAGGAAAAAATACAGATCTGTCTGGTCTGTTATTCCTTCAAGTACCTCTGCCGTGGTGTGCGGTTTGCCTCCTAAACAAATTAGCTTCAACAGAGCTTGTTGCCACTTCATTGAGGCAGTGTTGTGGAGCTTCCAGCTGTAGTGGATGATGTGCTCTAAGATACTCATCAGAGATTGAGGATGAGGAAGAGCAGGAGGGGATGCAGGAACTGCTGTAGGAAGTGGAGAAAACCCTTATGGAAGTAGGGCCAGTAATCCTTGGCACCGGGAGCATATGCACTGTGCCACAGTGTTACTCGGCCCCAGCCTCCACAATATTCATTCAGTGTGCTGTCAGGGAAATGTAGCATCCTTGGACACGAGCACTTGTTCATGTGGCAATTGTTAAATGGACAATGCCAGTAAGTGCATTGGTAAGGGCAAAGGTGATGTTCCTGGACACATGCTGGTACAAGGGAAGGAAGCGACACCAGGAAAAGTGGCGGCTGAGGACTAAGTACCAAGGGACAGCTGCGGAAATCCTCTACCACCCTATTTGGCAACATTTCCATGGCAAGCAGTCTGGAATTGTGCCATTTAGCATTTGAGCCTGTGGGTGGACGCCGGGCTGGGAAAAGGATTTGGAAGTGTTAGACTCTGTTTAGCTTTTGACCATCCGCCATCTTGTTGTGGTTTTCTGGCTGCTGTTTTTTTTCCGCTGGTCCTGGGTTGTCTTAGGTCAGGTGATTGTATCACCCTTTGTTACCCAGTACCTGCCTCCCATTCCTTGCTGGACAACAGTGTTAATCCGCTAGAGTTCTGGCTAGGTGCTTTTTGATAGCTTTCTGTGTTAATAATAATAATCTTTATTTATATAGCGCCAACATATTCCGCAGCGCTTTTCTGTGTTTGATATTGTGCGGTTCTGGGATCTCTGGTTCTGCTATCTTTAGTTTCTGTTTTCAGTTAATTTCTGCAGCCGTCTCTGTGTTTTCTATTAGGAGGTGACCTATTTGAAATTGGCTCCAATCAAGCCCTGTCCACAGGGTGTGGCATGGCATTGCAAAATGGAGTGATAGCCTTCCTTATTTAATATCCTTTTTTCCTTGTACGAATTTCCCACTTTACCTGCACCAAATCAACCCCAGACCATCACATTACTTCCACTATGCTTGACAGATGGCATCAGACACTCTTCCAGCATCTTTTCTGTTGTTCTGCTTCTCACAAATGCTCTTCTGTGTGATCCAAACACCTCAAACTCAGATTCATCTGTCTATCACACTTTTTTCCAATCTTCCTCTGTCCAATGTTTGTGTCCTTTTGCCCATATTAATCTTTTCCTTTTATTAGACAATCTCGCATATGGTTTTTTCTTTGCCACTCTGCCCTGAATGCCAACATCCCGAAATAGCCTCTTCACTGTAGACGTTGACACTAACGTTTTGCGTGTACTATTTAATGAAGCTGCCAGTTGAGGACCTGTGAGGCGTTGATTTCTCACACTACAGACTCTAACATACTTGTCTTGTTGCTGAGTTGTGCAGCGGGGCCTCCCACTTCTCTTTCTACTCTGGTTAGATCCTGTTTGTGCTCTCCTCTGAAGGGAGTAGTACACACCATTGTAGGAAATTTTCAGTTATTTGGCAATTTCTTGCATGGAATAGCCTTCATTTCTAAGAACAAGAATAGACTGTCGAGTTTCACATGAAAGTTCTTTTTTTCTGGCCATTTTGATGGAACCAACAAATGTAATGCTCCAGATTCTCAACTAGCTCAAAGGAAGTTCAGGCTGATGGGTTCTCTAACCAGCCAAACTGTTTTCAGCTGTGCTAACATACTTGTACAAGGGGTTTCAAGGGCATTCTAACCATCTATTAGCCTTCTTACACAGTTAGCAAACACAAAGTACCATAAGAACACTGGAGTGATGGTTGTTGGAAATGGGCCTCTATACACCTATGAAGATATTGCATTACAAACCAGATGTTTGCAGCTAGAATAGTCATTTACCACATTAACAATGTATAGTGTGTATTTCTTTCAAAAATAATGAAATTTCTAAGTAACATAGCAACATAGTTATTAAGGTTGAAGGAAGACTTTAAGTCCATCTAGGTCAACCCATAGCCTAACCTAACATGCCCTAACATGTTGATCGAGGGGAAGGCAAAAAAAATACCATGTGGCAAAGAGTAAGCTCCACATTGGGGAAAAAAATTCCTTCCCGACTCCACATGCGGCAATCAGACTAGTTCCCTGGATCAACACCCTAACAAGGAATCTAATATATATAACATGTAACATTATACTTTTCAAGAAAGGTATGCAGTCCCCTCTTAAATTTAAGTAATGAATCACTCATTACAACATCATATGGCAGAGAGTTCCATAGTCTCACTGCCTCACTGCTCTTACAGTAAAGAATCCTAAACTTTTGAACGATAGTGTATGTACAGTATACATTGGACAAAATTGTGGTTTCCCTACTGATGAAAAGAGGGGTCTTCCTTGACTTTCTTCAAGTAGAATGGTAGAGGAGCTAGCAAAGTGGATAATCCAAGAAGTCAGCATTTCTACTCCTTTTTTTGTCAGGCTTTGCTTTCATGTGACGTCTCAGTGCTGAGAAGAGATAACTGTGTGCTCTTGTCACACATCATAGCTGTCACACGTAAATTCTCATGATATATGTGTCTGTGTTTTTTAGCTTTTATAGACTACTTCGAGCCAGCGCTGCTGTGACATTTTAAGCTTGTGTGTACCACACCTATCAGTATTCCAAAGTGATGGGAAATAGGATTATGCACATGTGCAACATCAAAGTTCTGTTTCTCCCACATGTTTGGAATGAGGATCTCTCAGCTAAAATCTGAGCCAGGATGCTTCCTTTGGTTTTGTACACTGAATTTAGTAAAGCCACTTAGATAAAGGTCATGGGATGCAAAGATTTAATATTACCACCTACACGGAATGTCTCTGATGAGCTAGATTTTCCTATTCCTAAGGCCTATTTTAGTCTATATTGAACCGTGCTGAAATTACAGTACATTACTATACAACTGAATGGTGATCAAAGTTCAGTTCAATTGAACTGTGCAGGATGAAAGCAAACCCTGAAATGCAATGGCAATATGCATATTCAATATGCAGATATTTACATACAGCAATATTTATATGGATCCTTTGTTAGATCTATTCTACCGATCAGTTCTAGTTGAGAGATTATTCCATTTTGCTCAGTTTAGGCTTCACGGTTTCATGCAAAATATGAGGGAATTCTCAGTTGAAGGGGTTGTCTAGTACTTTAATATTGATGGCTTATCCTTAGACTATGTCAACAATATTAGTTTGTGGGGTGTGACTGTCTGACACCCCCACCAAGTTAACTATCTACGATGCCGGTGGCAACTGGATTTGAACAGTTGTGGACAACACCGCTCCATCAACTGTATAGAGACCTCGGCCAAGTACTGCACATCCGCCCTTATTCAAATGAATTGGATTTGCAGCACCCCATTGCGGCCACTAGACAGTTGATGGAGTTGTGCTATTTTGCTCCAAAACTGATCAGATTTCGCCCACCTCTTGCACTGGGAACAGCTAATCAGTGCAGATCCTGGGTGTTGCACCCCCCCAGAAGTACATTATAGGGGGTACAATAAAATTATTATTATTAAAAAAAAATTTCTTTTTTATCTCAAATACTTTTTATTAAGTATAAAATTCCAACAAAACATTTGACATTAAGACATAAATTTTCATTTTCCCCACCATTAACCCCCCCTTACCCACCCCTCCCCCCTCCTTCCCTTTTAGGCAGCTCACGCTCTTCTCTTAACATGTCTGGTAGCATTATATACATTATCCATATGTAGTGACTTCCATTATGGACATATAAACTCCTCAGGCCTTGCTTCCCTTAACCTCCCCCTAACCTAGTTCCAACCAAGGCGTTCACAATTTATCATTCAGGACCATCTTCCCTCTTTTCTGATAAACACCCTTTTCCAGGGTAAGGACCTGCTTCATATATTTAATATATTTTCCCCTTCAGGGAGGCTCCTCTTTAATCCAATTTCTTGCTATGACCTTCCAAGCCATGTATAGTAGTCTAGTGATTGCTATTTTCAGCTTGTTGTCCACAACTATCTCTTCCACATAACCTAACACACACACCACTGGTTCTCTTGGAATTACACATCTGTATGCCCCTTATATCTGGCTTAAAACCACCAACCAAAAGGCAGTCAATCTAGGACACGTCCATAACATATGAAACATTCCTACACTATCATTCCTACATCTAGTGGATTCTGAGTCAGATCTCAACCCAGCTTTGTATAGGACATCCAGGGATCTATACACTCTGTGTACAATATAAAGCTGGGAGAGTCTATATGGCTCATTTAGTGATAATTTCGATATTCATTCTAGGACAGACTCCCACGTTTCATCCTCTAAGTGACCCAACTCTCTTTCCCATTTAGCCCTCGCGCCAATCGGATATCCCAATAAGTGAGTATGGAGTAGATAATTGTATAGAGATGAGATAACACCCCTCATTGTCCCCACTTCACAGATGTAGTCCAATACTAAGTCACTTTGAATTTGGAAGCAATCCCCCTTATTCTGAGCCACAAACGCATGTCGTATTTGTGCATATTGGAACCTCCTAGATATTCTAAGACCAGAATCCGACTGTAACTGGGAAAAAAGGATTCAACTCCCACCGCTCTAAAATCTGACAGGCATACCGAATCCCCCTGGCTTGCCATTCTGGTATATATTCCATAGCCAAAAACTCTGGTAGATTATTATTAAACAACAGCGGAGAAAACCTGGTAAGACAAGTAACCTCGCAAATTTGTTTAACGCTCCCCCATATTTTATATATCAGAAATAATGTTGGTACTTTTTCCCAAGTATCCCTAGGGAGCCATCTTCTAAACATTGTACCGCCGGGCTTCTTTTTGTCACCCTTTCTATCAAAAGTTGTACTACATTGGCAGACGACTCATACTCCCAGCCCTGACATTGGGCCGCTAAGAAATATATTTCAGGGTTAGGTAGAGCCAAACCTCCCGCATCCTTAGGGTGTTGAAGCATCTCCAACCTGATTCATGGGTGTTGCTTCCCCCATACCAGACTTCTAAATAAAGAGTTAAACAGTTTGAATTTCCGACGTGGTATCCAGATAGGTGAGTTATGGAGAACATACAGTATCTTAGGCATCAGAATCATCTTAATAAGATTAACTCGGCCTACAACAGATAAATGCAATTTAGACCAAGCCCCTACCTTTGCCTTAAGAGTTCCCAACACCGGTGTAAGATTCGTATGCAAATAATTCATGATCGGCAAAGAGATTAGTATCCCCAAATATTTGAATTGATCTGCTACTTTAAGTCTACCCCCTTCCGTGGATTCTCCCAGCTCACCCCCTGCATCATCCACCATGAGCAAAGTTGATTTATTCCAATTTATCTTAAGCCCCGATAAAGCACCAAATCCCTCAATGAGCCGAATTGCATTACTCAATGAATTATGTGGGTCACTCAAGAACAGCAGTATGTCATCCGCGTAAAGAGCTATCTTTTCCTCTATCGATCCATATTTAAACCCAGAGACCTCGGCGGACTGTCGAATCTTGGCGGCCAACGGCTCCACGGCTAAAGCAAACAAAAGAGGGGAGAGCAGACATCCCTGTCTCATCCCTCTATGTAGCCTTATCGTGTGAGAAAGCTCCCCATTCACTCTCACTCTAGCTGATGGTTGCGTGTACAGTAACTGAACCCAAGACACAAATTGTGGACCAAAGCATTGTAATACCTGCCAAAAGTACCCCCATTCCACACTATCAAATGCCTTATGGACATCTAAAGAAGCAACAACTCTATGCCCACTGTTATCAGCCCCCAGTTGTAGATTCAAAAAAAGCCTTCTAAGATTAACTGCCGTGGACATGTCAGGCATAAAGCCAGACTGATCTGGATGAATTAACTTAGAAATAACACCAGTCAATCGGGTCGCTAACACCCCAGCCAGAAGTTTAACGTCCGTGGTGAGAAAAGAAATCGGGCGATACGATTCAGGCAGTCGTAGATCTTTATCTTCCTTCGGGATTACCACTATTATGGCCTCCCTCATGGAGGCTGGGAGAATCCCCCTGTTCTTAGCCTACTATAAGACTACTCGTAATCTGGGTAACAACACTCCCTCCATCTCTTTATAAATTTCAGCTGGCAGTCCATCTGCTCCTGGCGCCTTACCTCTTGCCATAGCCCTTAAAGCACGACTTAGTTCTTCGTCCGTGATAAGTCCCTCCAAACTTTCCCTATCCTCCTCACTCAACCTAGGTAAGACAATACCTTCTAAAAATGCCACGTTGTCGTCCCCGATGGGACCACACCAGAGGAGTACAGATTCGCGTAAAAGTCCATAAAGACCCTTAAGATCTCAAAGGTCTCTGACACTTTCATACCATTGTCAAGTTCCAGTGAATGGACGAATGATGCACCCCTATGGGCAGAAGCCACCAATGAGAGCATATGCCCTACTACCTCCCCCTCCTGGGAAAAGGCTAGTCATTGGAACTCTCTCTTCCTCCCTGCCCTCTCCAAAAGAATTTTATCCATATAATTCTGGGCTTCTCTTAACTGTTTTCCAGCCTCAGGGGTACCCAGTGTGGCCAACTCATCTTCAGCAATTCTCAGCCTTTCCCTCGCGGCATTCTCTGCCTGCTTTGATCGCCGCTTACATCTACTGATATCCCTGAACAGCAAACCTCTCAAATATGCCTTCATAGTCTCCCATATAGTGGGTATAGCCACACTGCCCTCGTTAATCTCAAAGAACTCCTCCACCTCCCGCTGTATGCCCTCCAAACTCACACAATGCAGCCAGTTAGGGTGAATTTTCCACTCTCCCCTATGCCGTGTTTGTGATCCCAATGGCCGTAGCTCTACCTCTATCGGATTATGACCGGAGAACGACCGTGGCAAGTACCTCACTTCTCCCACCATAGTATCAAACATATTGTTTCCGAGCGCCATATCTATTCTGGATAAAGTATCATGAGCCGGTGAGTAGAAAGAATATCCCCTCTCCCCAACGTGTCGCACTCTCCAGAAATCATTCATACCAATCTCTCGAATATATGTTCCAAGCGCCGTAGTGTGGCTTTCTGACCTGTTCTGTATATTTTTGTTTTTATCCCAGAAATCATTACATATGTTATTGCGGTCTTCAATAATTAAAAGTGGCATTGGATCTCCCCGTCCTATAAATTCCAACACTTCTCTAAGTTTTTTGCTTGAATAAGGGGGGGAATGTACATAGCCACCATACACATCAAAACACCAAGCATCCTGCATTTCACTACCACATATTGTCCATCCACATCAACATACACCTTCACCTCCTCATAGCGCACACCTGTTGGGGCCAATACCAATACTCCCCTTGAGTACGTAAAGAAGGTAGAATGATACGTTTTTTGCAACCAGCGCCTACGTAAGATGTCCACCTTTTCACGAACCAAGTGTGTCTCTATCAGACATATCAATGAGGCCCTTTGGTCTCGAGCGTATTGCAGCACCGCCACTCAGCTGGTCTTATCCGCTAGGCCTCTAACGTTCCAACTCAGTATTTTAATATAGTCCCCCATCACGTCGCGGAACAGTCATCCAGGAAATCCTACTCCCTAACCTGAGCTGTCTAACCCCTCCCCCCACCCTTTGAACTCCCATCTCCCCCCAACCTCCCCCCAAGATAAAGCATTTTCCTCTCATCGAGAGTGGGGCTCCTCGGCCCGTTTGAGACACTCTCACCTAAGTAACCTCCTCCATCTGTCTCCCGCAACCCACAGAACCACAGCTCTTTACGTTAATCATTAACAGTACAAAACAAACAGTAAACTAAAGAGATTCCAAAAACAACATTTGCAGAACACCCTGTTAGCAGCCCCCACTTCCCCCCACATTTTCCAGTACAACTCTAACTGGCGCATTAACCCCTTCAAGACCCAGCCTATTTTGACCTTAAAGACCTTGCCGTTTTTTGCAATTCTGACCAGTGTCCCTTTATGAGGTAATAACTCAGGAACGCTTCAACGGATCCTAGCGGTTCTGAGATTGTTTTTTCGTGACATATTGGGCTTCATGTTAGTGGTAAATTTAGGTCAATAAATTCTGCATTTATTTGTGATAAACACGGAAATTTGGCGAAAATTTTGAAAATTTCGCAATTTTCACATTTTGAATTTTTATTCTGTTAAACCAGAGAGATATGTGACACAAAATAGTTAATAAATAACATTTCCCACATGTTTACTTTACATCAGCACAATTTTGGAAACAAAATTTTTTTTTGTTAGGAAGTTATAAGGGTTAAAATTTGACCAGCGATTTGTCATTTTTACAACGAAATTTACAAAACCATTTTTTTTAGGGACCACCTCACATTTGAAGTCAGTTTGAGGGGTCTATATGGCTGAAAATACCCAAAAGTGACACCATTCTAAAAACTGCACCCCTCAAGGTACTCAAAACCACATTCAAGAAGTTTATTAACCCTTCAGGTGCTTCACAGCAGCAGAAGCAACATGGAAGGAAAAAATGAACATTTAACTTTTTAGTCACAAAAATTATCTTTTAGCAACAATTTTTTAATTTTCCCAATGGTAAAAGGAGAAACTGAACCACGAAAGTTGTTGTCCAATTTGTCCTGAGTACGCTGATACCTCATATGTGGGGGTAAACCACTGTTTGCGCGCACGGCAGGGCTTGGAAGGGAAGGAGCGCCATTTGACTTTTTGAATCAAAAATTGGCTCCACTCTTTAGCGGACACCATGTCACGTTTGGAGAGCCCCCGTGTGCCTAAAAATTGGAGCTCCCCCACAAGTGACCCCATTTTGGAAACTAGACGCCCCAAGGAACTTATCTAGATGCATAGTGAGCACTTTGAACCCCCAGGTGCTTCACAAATTGATCCGTAAAAATGAAAAAGTACTTTTTTTTCACAAAAAAATTCTTTTAGCCTCAATTTTTTCATTTTCACATGGGCAACAGGATAAAATGGATCCTAAAATGTGTTGGGCAATTTCTCCTGAGTACACCAATACCTCACATGTGGGGGTAAACCACTGTTTGGGCACATGGTAAGGCTCGGAAGGGAAGGAGCGCCATTTGACTTTTTGAATGAAAAATTATTTCCATCGTTAGCGGACACCATGTCGCGTTTGGATAGCTCCTGTGTGCCTAAACATTGGCGCTCCCCCACAAGTGACCCCATTTTGGAAACTAGACCCCCCAGGGAACTTATTTAGATGCCTAGTGAGCACTTTAAACCCTCAGGTGCTTCACAAATTGATCTGTAAAAATGAAAAAGTACTTTTTTTTCACAAAAAAATTATTTTCGCCTCAATTTTTTCATTTTCACATGGGCAGTAGGATAAAATGGATCATAAAATTTGTTGGGCAATTTCTCCCGAGTACGCCGATACCTCATATGTGGGGGTAAACCACTGTTTGGGCACACGGCAGGGCTCGGAAGGGAAGGCGCGCCATTTGACTTTTTGAATGGAAAATTAGCTCCAATTGTTAGCGGACACCATGTCGCGTTTGGAGAGCCCCCTGTGTGCCTAAACATTGGAGCTCCCCCACAAGTGACCCCATTTTGGAAACTAGACCCCCCAAGGAACTTATCTAGATGCATATTGCGCACTTTAAACCCCCAGGTGCTTCACAGAAGTTTATAACGCAGAGCCATGAAAATAAAAAATAATTTTTCTTTCCTCAAAAATGATTTTTTAGCCTGGAATTTCCTATTTTGCCAAGGATAATGGGAGAAATTGGACCCCAAATATTGTTGTCCAGTTTGTCCTGAGTACGCTGATACCCCATATGTGGGGGTAAACCACTGTTTGGGCGCACGGCAGGGCTCGGAAGGGATGGCACGCCATTTGGCTTTTTAAATGGAAAATTAGCTCCAATCATTAGCGGACACCATGTCACGTTTGGAGAGCCCCTGTGTGCTTAAACATTGGAGATCCCCCAGAAATGACACCATTTTGGAAACTAGACCCCCAAAGGAACTAATCTAGATGTGTGGTGAGGACTTTGAACCCCCAAGTGCTTCACAGAAGTTTATAACGCAGAGCCATGAAAATAAAAAAAAAAATTATTTTCTCAAAAATGATCTTTTAGCCTGCAATTTTTTATTTTCCCAAGGGTAACAGGAGAAATTTGACCCCAAAAGTTGTTGTCCAGTTTCTCCTGAGTACGCTGATACCCCATATGTGGGGGTAAATCACTGTTTGGGCACATGCCGGGGCTCGGAAGTGAAGTAGTGACGTTTTGAAATGCAGACTTTGATGGAATGCTCTGTGGGCGTCACGTTGCGTTTGCAGAGCCCCTGATGTGGCTTAACAGTAGAAACCCCCCACAAGTGACCCCATTTTGGAAACTAGACCCCCAAAGGAACTTATCTAGATGTGTGGTGAGCACTTTGAACCCCCAAGTGCTTCATAGAAGTTTATAATGCAGAGCCGTGAAAATAATAAATACGTTTTCTTTCCTCAAAAATAATTATTTAGCCCAGAATTTTTTAATTTTCCCAAGGGTAACAGGAGAAATTTGACCCCAATATTTGTTGTCCAGTTTCTCCTGAGTACGGTGATACCCCATATGTGGGGGTAAACTACTGTTTGGGCACATGCCGGGGCTTGGAATTGAAGTAGTGACGTTTTGAAATGCAGACTTTGATGGAATGCTCTGCGGGCGTCACGTTGCGTTTGCAGAGCCCCTGATGTGCCTAAACAGTAGAAACCCCCCACAAGTGACCCCATTTTGGAAACTAGACCCTGAAAGGAACTTATCTAGATGTGTGGTGAGCACTTTGAACCCCCAAGTGCTTCATAGAAGTTTATAATGCAGAGCCGTGAAAATAATAAATACGTTTTCTTTCCTCAAAAATAATTATTTAGCCCAGAATTTTTTATTTTCCCAAGGGTTACAGGAGAAATTGGACCCCAAAAGTTGTTGTCCAGTTTCTCCTGAGTACGCTGATACCCCATATGTGGGGGTAAACCACTGTTTGGGCACACGTCGGGGCTCAGAAGGGAAGTAGTGACTTTTGAAATGCAGACTTTGATGGAATGGTCTGCGGGTGTCACGTTGCGTTTGCAGAGCCCCTGGTGTGCCTAAACAGTAGAGACCCCCCACAAGTGACCCCATTTTAGAAACTAGACCCCCCAAGGAACTTATCTAGATATGTAGTGAGCACTTTGAACCCCCAAGTGCTTCACAGACGTTTACAACGCAGAGCCGTGAAAATAAAAAATCATTTTTCTTTCCTCAAAAATTATGTTTTAGCAAGCATTTTTTTAGATTCACAAGGGTAACAGGAGAAATTGGACCCCAGTAATTGTTGCGCAGTTTGTCCTGAGTATGCTGGTACCCCATATGTGGGGGTAAACCACTGTTTGGGCACACGTCAGGGCTCGGAAGTGAGGGAGCACCATTTGACTTTTTGAATACGAGATTGGCTGGAATCAATGGTGGCGCCATGTTGCGTTTGGAGACCCCTGATGTGCCTAAACAGTGGTAACCCCTCAATTCTAACTCCAACACTAACCCCAACACACCCCTAACCCTAATCCCAACTGTAGCCATAATCCTAATCACAACCCTAACCCCAACACACCCCTAACCACAACACTAACCCCAACACACCCCTAACCCTAATCACAACCCTAATTCCAACCCTAACCCTAAGGCTATGTGCCCACGTTGCGGATTCGTGTGAGATATTTCCGCACCATTTTTGAAAAATCTGCGGGTAAAAGGCACTGCGTTTTACCTGCGGATTTTCCGCGGATTTCCAGTGTTTTTTGTGCGGATTTCACCTGCGGATTCCTATTGAGGAACAGGTGTAAAACGCTGCGGAATCCGCACAAAGAATTGACATGCTGCGGAAAATACAACGCAGCGTTCCCGCGCGGTATTTTCCGCACCATGGGCACAGCGGATTTGGTTTTTCATATGTTTACATGGTACTGTAAACCTGATGGAACACTGCTGCGAATCCGCAGCCAAATCCGCACCGTGTGCACATAGCCTAATTCTAAAGGTATGTGCACACGCTGCGGATCCGCAGCAGTTTCCCATGAGTGTACAGTTCAATGTAAACCTATGGGAAACAAAAATCGCTGTACACATGCTGCGGAAAAACTGCACGGAAACGCAGCGGTTTACATTCCGCAGCATGTCACTTCTTTGTGCGGATTCCGCAGCGGTTTTACAACTGCTCCAATAGAAAATCGCAATTGTAAAACCGCAGTGAAATGCGCAGAAAAAAACGCGGTAAATCCGCCATAAATCCGCAGCGGTTTAGCACTGCGGATTTATCAAATCCGCAGCGGAAAAATCCGCAGAGGACCAGAATACGTGTGCACATTCCTAACCCTAACCCTAGCCCTAACCCTAGCCCTAACCCTACCCCTAACCCTAACCCTAACCCTACCCCTAACCCTACCCCTAACCCTACCCCTAACCCTAACCCTACCCCTACCCCTAGCCCTAACCTTAACCCTAACCCTACCCCTAACCCTAACCCTACCCCTAACCCTAACCCTATTCTAACATTAGTGGAAAAAAAAAAAATTCTTTATTTTTTTATTGTCCCTACCTATGGGGGTGACAAAGGGGGGGGGGGGGTCATTTATTATTTTTTTTATTTTGATCACTGAGATAGATTATATCTCAGTGATCAAAATGCACTTTGGAACGAATCTGCCGGCCGGCAGATTCGGCGGGCGCACTGCGCATGCGCCCGCCATTTTGGAAGATGGCGGCGCCCGGGAGAAGACGGACGGGACCACGGCTGGATCGGTAAGTATGATAGGGTGGGGGGGGACCATGGGGGGGGGATCGGAGCACGGGGGGGGGAATCGGAGCGCGGGAGGGGTGGAACGGAGCGCGGGGGGCGTGGAACGGAGCACGGGGGGGCTGGAATGGAGCACGGGGGGGTGGAACGGAGCACGGGGGGGGTGGATCGGAGTGCAGGGGGGGTGATTGGAGCACGGGGGGGTGATTGGAGCACGGGGGGAGCGGACACGAGCACGGGGGGGAGCGGAGCACTGGACGGAGGGGAGCCGGAGCAGTGTACCGGCCAGATCGGGGGGGTGGGGGGGCGATCGGAGGGGTGGGGTGGGGGCACACTAGTATTTCCAGCCATGGCCGATGGCTGGATTGTAATATTTCACCCGTTATAATGGGTGAAATATTACAAATCGCTCTGATTGGCAGTTTCACTTTCAACAGCCAATCAGAGCGATCGTAGCCACGAGGGGGTGAAGCCACCCCCCCTGGGCTAAACTACCACTCCCCCTGTCCCTGCAGATCGGGTGAAATGGGAGTTAACCCTTTCACCCGATCTGCAGGGACGCGATCTTTCCATGACGCCGCATAGGCGTCATGGGTCGGAATGGCACCGACTTTCATGACGCCTACGTGGCGTCATGGGTCGGGAAGGGGTTAATCAAACTTGGCCATACTCCACTCTTCCAAAAGTAAAAGAGACACAGGCAGTAAATGGGCACAAAAAGCAACCCAGTTCTCTTATTCCAAAAAATGTTTGTAACAATAACAGCTCACTGAAAGTCAGTCTCCTTCCGCCTGTAATTTCTTGGCATTAATATCAATCCATTGGGCGGCATCCTCTGGTGTCATGAAGAAATAGACTTTATTGAAGGCGACCACTGTCAGCCTCACACGGAAAAACATAGAGTATTGCACCCCCAGTTCTCTCAGTCGCCTCTTGATGCCAGTAAATTGCAAAGACCTTTGTCAAAACCTCAGCACCAACCTTGTCCTTTAACCAATTTTCAATAAACTCAGTAGGGTTTCTCCCCTCTGTTTTTTTCCGGCAGAACCACTATCCAAATGTTATTTCTTCTGGATCTGTTGTCTAGGTCCTCATTTTTTGCCGCCAATTCCGATATCTATCTATTGGACAAACTTTCTCTCTGCCTTTTGTAGTTTAACCACATGATCCTCCGCAGTACTCATCCTCTCCTCCACCTCTCCCATGCATTTATCCATTTTCTGTATGGCAGCCTTTATCTGTATAATCTCCCCTTTCACCTCCTTCATCTGAAGGGTTAAATTATTAAGGGACTAAAGGATAATAGGATAAAAACGTCCTTTAGGGTCGGCTCCCCTCTCAGTTCCATTTCCTTCTCAGCCTCTCCTGCTGCAGCCATGCTACTTTCTTCCTCCCCCTTTAGTGCCCCCCGCACTCCTTCATCAATTTTCTCCTCCTCCTCTTCCTCTCCTTCAGATCCCTCCTCAGCAAGCTCTTGTGCCTCTTCCTCACCGTCCACCCGGGCAAACCATTTTAGCTTTGCTACAGCCTCCATGCGCTTCTGACAGGCGGCGTTTGCTTTTTCAAAGTCCGCTCTGGCCGCGGCACCATCTTGGATCCCGCCAGCCTCTCCTGCACCCGCATCCCTCTGCCTCCTCCGTGTCATTGCGACCCTCTCCGGGTGTCTCCACAGCTCTTCTCCACTCCCGGGTACTTCAGCCTTCAGGTATCGCTCAATTTAGGGCAACCAGCGTTGTCTGGACATGATAAATGCTTGTGGCCGCGGGAGCTCTTTCCTCAGCGTCCGCTCACATGGCCGTCCCATAGGCTGTCACGATTCTTTCTATCAGTGTGTCTTGATGCAGTGAATAACAGTTCTGCTGTCAAATCTAGGACAAGGGCATGCAGAGCTGTCAGTGTGGTAATTCACAGCTCAACAATCCAATCAGATGCTGAGGCTTGCTGAGCTGTCAGTGTCTTGAGTGGCAGTTTAGCCATACAGTCAGGATCAGGGTGTGCTTGGGCTTCACCCATGTGTCTCCTGATAACAATGAGAACCTGGCTATTTAGCCAGCTTTCTGCCTTAGATTGCTGCCAATTGTAGCTTTGCTCAAGAGGCATGTGTTTGCTCTGTGCTCCTAGTCTTGTATTCTAATCTTTGCTGCTTGAACTTGGATTTGTCTTGACCATCCTTTTACCTAGCCCTATTGTCATGATCGTCTACCTTGTTGAAATTCTGACCTCGAACTGTTACCTGTCTATGCATTTTTCTCACCCCTCTGTCTATAATGTACCGCTTTCGCTTTTGACCTTGGACCTCTTGATTACCCAGCCTTTGTGCTTGTTCGTGAGTAGTGACTGGTGTCACCATCAATATAAAAGCACCTGACAAGCCCTATAATAGACTGAAATGTTTAGGATCCTCATCTGCAAGCCACAGCAGGGAACTTTATATAGATATATTACATATAGTATAGATATGTACATATAGTATGGATATAGTATAGAACGTTATAGTATAGATTTTCTTGCATATGGCAGTATCACTCATTTTCCTCTCTGCACAAACAGTGAAGTACCCATGGGCCTCCATAGATCTGGAGTCTGTTGACAACCACTCTGATAATGGGAAAAGTAGCCATTGTTTGCAATTCTTCATACTTATATAAGTAGGAATTATGTGCCACAGCACCCAATGGAGTCAGGTTTAGGAACCTAGAACACAACCGGATCTGGTGTTTATTTATCCTTCTAGTCTCCTGTCTTGATCCTTGAGCCCTTATTACTACAAAGCAGTTCTGCAGAGAAAATTTCTGCCAAGTTCGTATCATCCATAAGAAGGGTTGGATATTTCAGAGCTGAGTTTCTTCTATCAAAAGACCCCATAGAACCAATAAAAGCATGATTTGTTCTTTTCTTCCTCAGGAAGTAGCAGAAAGTTATGCCATTTTTGCTTCTACAATCTCCAATACTTGTGTCATGTAACGTACCATGAAAAAAATGTTTGCTCAAGTCCTAAATCTTGATATAAGCCCTAATGACCATGATGACCTCTGTGAGGCTGTGACCCCTGTTACAGCTAGGGGGCGCTGTTTGTGCTCCCCAGAATGCGCACGGAGGCGTATGAAGACTGTAGGTGTGCATGGCAGTCGCAGGTGTAGCTGTGATTGCAATGTGAGGCAGTGACTTGTGTCACAGGTTGGAGTCGCTGTGTGTTCTCCCCAGGTTGTGCATGCAGACGGATGAAGTCCATAGGTGTGCATGAGAGTCACGTATTTCCGGTTCCTGGTTTTCCATGTGGCTGAAGGCCACAGGTTTGTGTGTGTTTGAAAGCCCTGCAGTAAGGCTGCTTTCACAAATCAGGTTTTTGGCGTTAGGCAGGATCCGGCAAATTTGTAAAAAACGGATCCGTTGCAAATTGTGAAAAACTGATCCATTTTTTTGCTGGATTCGTTTTTTTTAATGAACCTGGAGATAGAGTTTGGACTTCCTGTTCCGGGGAAAAGAGGGGAGAGAGAGAGACAAGAGAGAGACAGATCCCAGAACGGGATGAGCATGATTTGTATGTAGAATGCATGAAAAACGGATTCGGAGGCTGGATTCATCATTTCCCATGTCAGTTTCATCCGTTTATCACTGGAACAGTCTCTTGGCATTTTTTCGCCGGACAGAAAAAACTTTACTATGAACGTTTTCTCCGGCCTCCGGAAAAATTATTTTAGGCGGATCTGGCAAAAAACGGATGAAACACATGGCCATCAGGCACAATTCGGCTGTAATACAACTCTATGAGAAAAAAAATGGATCCAGCGGAAAAACTTGCTGGGTTGTGCCTGATGGCAAAAACCTGATGTGTGAAAGTAGCCTTAGGTTGCCGTCACACTAGCAGTATTTGGTCAGTATTTTACATCAGTATTAGTAAGCTAAAACCAGCAGTGGGTGATAAATGCAGAAGTGGGGCATATGTTTCTGTTATACTTTTCCTCTAATTGTTCCACTCCTGGTTTTGGCTTACAAATAGGGTCTGGTGTGTCAGGTGTGTGAGGGTGTACGTCATTGTCAGTCTGGTGCGTGCTGGTGTGCAGAGCAGAGGCCTGCAGAGCGCTGGCTGAGTGCATGGTGGCACAGGCCAGCGGAGCCAGCAACCAGGGCAGCTGAATAGCCTGGCACCCGCAGTGTATACAGCGATGCAAGTCGTCCATGGTACTGTCTCGGATGTGGACAGTCCTGTGGCCGGAGGTGGATGTCCTGTGCCCGAAGGAGTCAGATGTGGACAGTCCTGTGCCTGGAGGTGGAAGTCCTGTGCCCAAAAGAGGCCTAGCATGTGTAACGATTGCAAATAGGTGGATATGGTGCCCAGCTGCTATCAGGAGGATATCCCGGACTGTGTATGGCTGTGTGAGTAAAGAGACTGTAATACAGTGATGCAGGACACCCACGGGAACTAGTCAGAGGGGGTTGGCATGTGTAGTGTCTGCAACATATGAGGCTGTGTATCTGGAGACTGTAATATGGCGTGCGGTCGCCCAGGGAAACTGGACAAGGGAAGTCTGGCCTGTTTAGGGACCCCAAATCTAAAGCCATGTGATATGTATTGCACCTGACTGCCCTTAACTGGGGATATATTCACATGCAGGAGTCTGCTATAGACTCAGTCTGCTGCAAATCATCTTTTAACTTCCATCTTTTAAATTACATCTTTTTAATTATGATTCTGAATTAGACTGAATTCTAGAATGCATTTGGCTACTCATCACTACTACAATATTATCATCATCTGCACCATCTAATCGAGCTGTTCTCCTCTTCCCACAGGTATGCACTGACTTTACCCAGCTCTCCCTGGCTTCTGAATGTCTCTGTATACTGCATTGATTTTCCATGGTATGCACTGACTTTACCCAGCTCTCCCTGGCTTCTGAATGTCTCTGTATACTGCATTGATTTTCCATGGTATGCACTGACTTTACCCAGCTCTCCCTGGCTTCTGAATGTCTCTGTATACTGCATTGATTTTCCATGGTATGCACTGACTTTACCCAGCTCTCCCTGGCTTCTGAATGTCTCTGTATACTGCATTGATTTTCCATGGTATGCACTGACTTTACCCAGCTCTCCCTGGCTTCTGAATGTCTCTGTATACTGCATTGATTTTCCATGGTATGCACTGACTTTACCCAGCTCTCCCTGGCTTCTGAATGTCTCTGTATACTGCACTGGCTTTTCTATGCTTCCCCTGGATCTGAGTGTCTTGGTGCAGCACATATAATCCTTTTAGTATGCTTTCTCACCTATGAGCTTGTTTCCATGACCTGTTTTCATGTATCCCATTGTGTGATCCTGGCATCTCTTTGAGTGGTCAGTCTTACCCCTCCCTCACTTTATGACCTTTGCTTAACTCTCTACATCTGGTCTCCCATACCCAGCCACCCCCTCATTCACACCTGACTGCCCTTAACTGGGGATATATTCACATGCAGGAGTCTGCTATAGACTCAGTCTGCTGCAAATCATCTTTTAACTTCCATCTTTTAACTTCCATCTTTTTAATTATGATTCTGAATTGGACTGGAAATGACTGGAAGGTAACAGACTACTAACCACTACAATGTTTCGGTTTCTTTTCTCTTTCACCCCCATACTACTTTCCTTCTTACAATCTCCTGCAATCCCTCCTCCTAGTAAGGAACTAGTCATTTCTTCCTCCATACTCCCCAGCCATCTCACCTTCTCCTCAGAACTGTTCCTCCACATACAATCCTTTTTCTCCAGACACACACGGCCGCATCATGTCCTATCCTGCTCCCACCTTCTAATGATCTGTCTGTTACTCCTCATTGCTGGTGACATATCCCCAAATCCCGGCCCTCCTCAATTCATCCCCACACTCGTTTCTAACCCCCTGCCACGATCCTCCGCACGTTTTCCCAACCACGACAACCTCATACCCATTCATCCAGCCCCCACTCCCCAGCTCCCCCTACTTGGAGCACTATGGAACGCACGCTCCATCTGCAACAAACTGACATTTATCCATGACCTCTTCATCACCAACAAACTCTCCTTCCTCGGCCTCACTGAAACCTGGCTCACCCCCTCTGACTCTGCCTCTCCAGCTGCGTTCTCCTATGGCGGATTCCACCTCTCTCACACCCCTCGCCCCAGCAACAAACGTGGTGGAGGAGTTGGCTTGCTCCTGTCCGACACCTGCTCCTTCACTCCAATCCCGCTACCACCCTCCGCTACTCTTCCCTCGTTTGAGGTGCACTCTGTCCGCATCTATTCCCCCTCCAACCTCCAGCTGGCTGTCATCTACCGCCCCCCAGAACTAGCCATCTCCACCTTTCTCGACCACTTCACCACCTGGCTAATTCATTTCCTCTCTGTTGACATCCCCACTATCATCATGGGTGATTTCAATGTCCCCATTGACACTTTCACCTCAGCTACCTCTAAACTTTTATCACTGACTGCCTCCTTTGGCCTCACTCAATGGTCCTCTGAGGCCACTCACAAAGATGGCCACACGCTGGACCTCATCTTCACCCGCCTCTGCTCCCTTACTAATCTCACTAACACACCCCTCCCCCTGTCTGACCACAACCTACTGACATTCTCGTCCCTCTCCTCTCCTAGTGTGCAACCCCCACTCCACAAACTCACTCACCCTCGCAGAAATCTCAAACATCTCAACTTACAATCACTCTCTGAGTCCCTTCTCCCTCTCACAGACATAGCTTCCCTTCATGACACAGATGCTGCTGCCACTTTTTATAACACCACAATAACAACAACACTCGATTCGGCCGCCCCACTCATGCATAGTAAAACTCGTACAATTAACAGGCAGCCCTGGCTGACCAGCCTGACCAAAGAATTGAGACGGGCTTCCAGGATTGCTGAGCGGAGATGGAAGCGATCCCACTCTGCCGACCACTTCACTGCATACAAGCAGTCCCTCGCCAGCTTCAAGTCTGCGCTCACTGCCGCAAAACAAACTTACTTCTCATCCCTCATATCCTCCCTGTCTCACAACCCTAAACAGCTTTTCAACACTTTCAATTCTCTACTCCGTCCCCCCGCACCTCCTCCCTCCCCCCTCATTTCTGCTGATGACTTCGCCTCTTTCTTTAAACAGAAGATCAATACGATCAGAGAAAGCTTTGGCCCACAGCGCCCACTGCCCCTCTTAGCTGCTCAACCCTGCTCCTCCAAAACCAGCTTCTCCACCATGACAGAAGATCAGCTCTCCACCCTCCTGTCAAGATCACACCTCACCACCTGCACGCTTGACCCGCTCCCATCCCACCTCATCCCTAACCTTTCCACGGTCTTCATCCCAACCCTAACGCACCTCTTCAACCTCTCACTCACAACAGGTGTCTTTCCCTCATCCTTCAAGCATGCCAAGATCACACCCATCCTCAAAAAGCCCTCCCTCGACCCATCCTCTGTGTCTAGCTATCGCCCAATATCTCTTCTCCCTTATGCCTCCAAATTGCTGGAGCAATACGTCCATCTTGAATTGTCCTCCCACTTCTCCTCCTGCTCCCTCTTTGATCGGTTACAATCAGGCTTCCGTTCCCATCACTCAACTGAAACTGCCCTAACTAAAGTCACCAATGACCTACTAACTGCCAGGAGCAAGCGACACTACTCTGTCCTCCTTCTCCTGGACTTGTCTTCTGCCTTTGACACTGTTGACCACTCCCTTTTGCTACAAATCCTCTCATCCCTTGGCATCACAGACTTGGCCCTTTCCTGGATTTCGTCATATCTGACAGACCGAACATTCAGTGTCTCCCTCCCCCACACCACCTCCTCACTTCGCCCCTTGTCAGTCGGTGTTCCTCAAGGCTCTGTTCTAGGACCCCTACTCTTCTCCATCTACACTTTCGGCCTGGGACAGCTCATAGAATCCCACGGTATGCAGTACCATCTCTACGCCGACGACACGCAGATCTACCTCTCCGGACCTGACCTCTCCTCCTTGCTTACCAAAATCCCGCACTGTCTGTCTGCCATTTCAGCCTTCTTTTCTGCTCGCTTTCTACAACTGAACATGGACAAAACAGAATTCATCATCTTTCCCCCATCTCACTCTACCCCTCCACCACATCTATCCATCAATGTCAATGGCTGCTCACTATCCCCAGTCCCACACGCCCGGTGCCTCGGGGTGATCCTCGACTCTGCCCTCTCTTTCAAGCCACATATCCAAGCCCTTGCCTCCTCCTGTCGTCTCAAACTCAAAAATATTTCCCGGATCCGTGCTTTCCTTGACCGCAACACTGCAAAAACGCTAGTGCATGCCCTTATCATCTCCCGCCTCGACTACTGCAACCTCCTACTCTCTGGACTCCCCTCTAGCACTCTGGCACCACTCCAATCCATCCTACACTCTGCTGCCCGACTAATCCACCTGTCCCCCCGCTATTCCCCAGCCTCTCCCCTGTGTCAAGCCCTTCACTGGCTTCCTATCGCCCAGAGACTCCAGTTCAAAACCCTCACACTGACATACAAAGCCATCCACAACCTGTCTCCTCCATACATCTGTGACATGGTCTCCCGGTACCTACCTACACGCAACCTCCGATCCTCCCAAGACCTCCTTCTCTACTCCCCTCTCATCTCTTCTTCCCATAACCGCATCCAAGACTTCTCCCGTGCTTCCCCCATACTCTGGAACTCTCTACCCCAACACATCAGACTTGCGCCTACCATAGAAACCTTCAAAAAGAACCTGAAGACTCATCTCTTCCGACAAGCCTACAGCCTGCAGTGATCCTCAACCTACTGAACAGCCGCACAGCCAGCTCTTCCCTCTCCTAGTGTATCCTCACCCACCCCCTGCAGACTGTGAGCCCTCGCGGGCAGGGTCCTCCCTCCTTATGTACTCGTGTGCATTGTTATCTGCTCATGTTTAATGTAATTGTCTATATTTGCCCCGTATTCACATGTAAAGCGCCATGGAATAAATGGCGCTATAAAAATGTATAATAATAATAATAATATGTATTGCTATGAACTGGTGTGAACTGAACATTGATAATATACACTGAAGTGAACTTTAATGCTGTGAGGAAACACATTAAAGAGACTTTTGTGTTGGAACTTTGTGGATCACTGCTTCTTCACTACGTACGATGCTACTGCAGCCTTACACCTCTTAAAATTCTGTGGCAGAGCAAAATGATATTAAATAAACAACAAAAACAACATCTAGAGGTGCAGGACCCAGGGCTGCCGCTAGGAATTTCGGGGAACCATACTGGCAAAATTTTCAGGCTCCATTACAACTCCGCCCAGGCAAACAACCCCCCCCCCCCAGCTCCATCTCCAACCCTCGAACATTCCACAGTCCCACTGCTCACTCATGAAAAAACTTCACATCTGAGCCACTGCAGCGCCCCAGAGACCTGGTCGTTGCGGTATGACACTCTGCCACTAAGAGGAGTGATGGTACGTCTGATGGCACTGAAGGAATTCTCCTGACCAGGTATCACCAGCACACATTACACTTCACACTCCGGCCACTACGGGGAGCAAAAGGCTTTATTTATTGGGCCCCTCCTCACACTGGTAAAACTAGGGGTTGGATAGAAAGTTAGTCAGAAGCTGACTGGGTTGGATTCAGGCAACATCCCGTGGCAGGGGGTGTTGCAGGGAGAAGACACAGGGGGGTCCTTGTCAGGCGTGGGAACCTGGCAGGTGCCTAGCGAACAGAACAGAACGTTACGGAATGGCACCTGCACTACCTTGCGGCGGTATCCTAAGAAAGAGACAAGAAGCGAAGGATATTGTGGAACAGTGTAAACGAGATCAAGCAAAAAGGAGAACCAGTAGGAGTCGTGTCGTGAGACCGAGGCAACATCCTACTGAGGCGCATAGCCGGTGGCCGGAACACCGCGGGAGTAACTGACTTTAGGCCTTACTTGAAACTCCGCAGGACAGTTAATTATAGGTTGGCTGTCTACCTTAAATTTCCTAAGAAGACATAGGGGGCAACAGTGGGAGAGGGGCGTCTCTAGGGTCCCGGAAGACCTCCAGGCCTTCCCATCATACGGGTGCGTCCTAGCCAAAACATACTGGGGGACGAGAAACTAGCAACATCTGGAACTAAAGAGAGAGAGAGAGCTGTAGAGAACGATGAATGAGAACAGCAGTTGTGAGGACTATTCCGAATGCTCAGCAGGGTAGGACTACAACACACAGGCGCTAGTGGTGGGCAACGATTTCCAACTGCGAGGGAAACTCTGGAAGTGCCCATCAGGCCGGCCGGTCTCTGATAGCCCTGTTAAACGTGCTCTGGATTGAGGATCCTGAAGTCTTCAGTAAAGAGGTAAAGAGACTGCAACCTTGTGTCCTCGTTATTGCCTGCACCTCACACCATCACCATCTACCTTAATGGGAAGCCCTGGGACATACTTCCCCTGTGGGAAGGTATACCATCCAGCTGCTATTCCATCACCCCAGCGGACCCCACAGCAGCGTCGGTCACCCTGACCGAACACCACAGGTGGCGTCACGAACCCCTGACAGACTGCACCACTTTTATTGGACGCCCCTTAGCAGGGTCGCGGACCGGGTCTAGCCACCGTGACAGCCTCAGAACCGAACCAGAGAGGCCCGGTACCGAGAACTCGTGGCCCTGTATCTGGGGGCGATCCACCACGGCCTCACAAATTACACATTATCAATTCCCATCTAACACCAGATCACATTCATAGCCAGCAACTTTTGTTTTGGCTAAAAGATTTTTTTTAAGCCGCCACCACCACAAGGTAGACTCTTTTGGCCGGGCCGTACTATAGTCTAACCTATTAAATATTTGTTAAAATACCCAATACTCTTTTTAGGTATATTTTTATTTATCCTTCTTTAAGGGAATGTGTCACATACATTTTACATTTAAAATGAACAATAACACCATATATAAAGGACAAATACTGTCACACCATGATCAGACCACATATTACCACCACACAGTGACCTATCATACCACATACAAAGGACAAATACTGCCACACTGTGACAAGACCACATTTCCACCACATAGTGACTGAATAATAGAACATACAAAGGACAAATACCACCACATCATGACCATATCACATACTACCACCACATAGTGACCAAATAATACCACATAAAAGGGACACATATGGACACACCATGGCTGAACCACATATTACAACCACATAGTGACCGAATACTAAAATTCTGATCATTAACCCCTTTCTGACCTCGGACGGGATAGTACGTCCGAGGTCAGATCCCCTGCTTTGATGCAGGGCTCCGCGGTGAGCCCGCATCAAAGCCGGGACATGTCAGCTGTTTTGAACAGCTGACATGTGCCCGTAATAGGCGCGGGCAGAATCGCAATCTGCCCGCACCTATTAACTAGTTAAATGCCGCTGTCAAACGCAGACAGCGGCATTTAACTACAGCTTCCGGCCGGGCGGCCGGAAATGACGTCATCGCCGCCCCCGTCACATGATCGGGGGTCGGCGATGCGTCAGGATGGTAACCATAGAGGTCCTAGAGACCTCTATGGTTACTGATCACCGGTGGCTGTGAGCGCCACCCTGTGGTCGGCGCTCACAGCACACATCCATTTCTGCTACATAGCAGCGATCAGCAGCTCGCTGCTATGTAGCAGAGGCGATCGAGTTGTGCCTGCTTCTAGCCTCCCATGGAGGCTATTAAAGCATGGCAAAAGTTAAAAAAAAGAGTTAAAAAAATGTGAAAAAAATAAAAAAAATATAAAAGTTTAAATCACCCCCCTTTCGCCCCAAACAAAATAAATCAATAAAAAAAATCAAAGCTACACATATTTGGTATCGCCACGCTCAGAATCGCCCGATCTATCAACTAAAAAATAAGCATTAACCTGATCGCTAAACGGCGTAGCGAGAAAAAAATTCAAAACGCCAGAATTACGTTTTTTAGTTTGCCGCGACATTGCATAAAAATGCAATAACGGGGGATCAAAAGAACGTATCTGCACCAAAATGCTATCATTAAAAACGTCATCTCGGCACACAAAAAATAAGCCCTCAACCGACCCCAGATCACGAAAAATGGAGACGCTACGAGTATCGGAAAATGGTGCAATTTTTTTTTTTTTTTTTTAGCAAAGTTTGGGATTTTTTTTCACCACTTAGATAAAAAATAACCTAGTCATGTTAGGTGTCTATGAACTCGAACTGACCTGGAGAATCATAATGGCAGGTGAGTTTTAGCATTTAGTGAACCTAGCAAAAAAGCCAAACAAAAAACTAGTGTGGGATTGCACTTTTTTTGCAATTTCACCGCACTTGGAATTTTTTTCCCGTTTTTTAGTACACAACATGCTAAAACCAATGATGTTGTTCAAAAGTACAACTCGTCCCGCAAAAAATAAGCCCTCACATGGCCAAATTGACGGAAAAATAAAAAAGTTATGGCTCTGGGAAGGAGGGGAGTGAAAAACGAACACGGAAAAACGAAAAATCCCAAGGTCATGAAGGGGTTAATAAAAAACACAATACTAATTTTACAATAAGTACCATTATACATAGAAGCTTTGTATATAGTACACAGTGTATAGTGTCAGGAGTGTTAGTGTTCACGTAATACGGTGATCACCAGTGAAGTGACATTATACACAGGAGCTCTGTAGATAGTGTCACTGCACAGATAATACAGTGATCATTGGTGACATTATACACAGGAACTCTGTATATAGTATATAATATACAGTACAGTGTCAGTGTACAGGTAACACGCTGACTCACCGGTGATGTCTCTAGTTGAAGTTCTTCATCTTCGCTTTTCTTCTTCATCCAGTTCAAATGTCCATCACTTCTTCCAGGCAGGACTCATCTCTGCAGAAAATAACACAGTTATCTGGAGCACATTCCCCAATTTTTCCCGCACCTCTACACTATACCAGATGAAGAAAAAAGTGATTGTGTCACCCTGCACAGTAACAGCACCTCTCCTCCCCCACATTGAAAACAGTATACTCAATAATAATATCCTTTAATTAGCACTTATAGTAATAATATCCTACATTCTGGACCCCACGTGTACTCCCATTCTGGACCCCATATGTCCTCCCATTCTGCCTCATGTCTCTCCATACTACCCCATGTCTCTCCATATTTCCCCCATAGTCATCCATAATAGTATAATGCATCCCATAGTCATATATAGTAGTACTAGATGGTGGCCCGATTCTAACGCATCGGGTATTCTGCAATATGTATGCATGTATATATATAGCAGCCACATAGCATATTGCAGAGGCCACATAACACAGACAGCCACGTAGTATATAGCACAGCCATGTAATATATAGGAGCCACGTAGTCTATAACACTGCTATGTAGTATATAACACAGCCCAAATAGTATATAACACTGCCAACATAGTATATAACACTGCGCACGTAGTATAACACTGCCCATGTAGTATATAACACAGCCCATGTAGTATAACACTGCGCACGTAGGATATAACACTGCCCACGTAGTATATAACACTGCCCACGTAGTATATAACACTGCCTATGTAGTATATAGCAGCCACGCGGTATCTAACACAGCCCACGTAGTATACAGCAGTGTGGGCACCATTTCCCTGTTAAAAAAAATTAAATAAAGAAATATAGCATCCGCGCAGTATATAACACAGCCGACATAGTATATAACACTGCCCACGTAGAATATAACACAGCCCACGTAGAATATAACACTGCCCGCATAGTATATTGCCCAGCCATGAAGTATATAGCACAGCCCACGTAGTATATAACACTGCCACGTAGTACATTGTCCACCCACGTAGTATATAACACTGCCCACGTAGTATATAACACTGCCCTCGTAGTATATTGCCCAGCCACGTAGTATATAACACTGCCCACGTAGTATATAACACTGCCCACGTAGTAAAATAACACTGCCACATAGTATATTGCCCAGCCACGTAGTATATAACACAGCCCACGTAGTATATAAAATTGCCTACGTAGTATATAACACTGCCCACGCAGTATATAACACAGGCCACACAGTATATAACACTGCCCACGTAGTATATAGCACTGTGGGCACCGTATCCCTGTTAAAAAAAAGAATTAAAATAAAAAAATAGTTATATACTCATCCTCCGGCATCCAGCGAAGCTGTCGCTATGCGCGCGATGCGGCCTCCAGCTTCCATTCCCAGCGATGCATTGCAAAATTACCCAGATGACTGGCGAGACCGCTATGTCATCATCTCGCGAGACCGCAATGCATGGCCCGGAGCGTCACGAGGAGCGGGAAAGGCGCCGGACGGTGAGTATATAATGATTTTATTTTATTATTATTATTTTTAACATTAGATCTTTTTACTATTGATGCCCCATAGTGGTATAATACACCTCATTTTATAATGCAACCCCATAGTATAATGCTCCCCTATAGTGGTATAATGCACCCCTATGGTGGTATTATGCACTCCATAGTAGTATAATGCACTTCGTAGTATAATGCAGCCCCAAAGTATAATGCACTTCATAGTATAATGCAGCCCCATAGTATAATTCACCCCCATAGTGGTATAATGCACCCCCATAGTGGTATAATCCATCTCATAGTATAATGCATCTCATAATATAACACACCCCATAGGAGTATAATGCACCCCATAGTAGTATAACGCACCTCCATAGTAGGACAATGCAGCCCCATACTGCAGCATTACAGCAAAGAAAGGTTCTCCTTACCTGACCGAGGTTCTGCGCTGTCCTCCGTTCAATACATCTGAGGCGCATACCGTCGCAAGACAGTGGTGTCATATGCCGGCAACATCAGAGGTGTATCTAGGGTTTCTGGCACCCGGGGCAAGAATTAAGTTTGGCGCCCCTGTTATGATCTGGTAATTCAGTACCACAATGGACATAGAAGTCAGAGCACATACAGTGACCTGACAATTAGAGTTGAGCGACCTTGACCTTTTTAGAGTCGAGCCGGGTTTCGCGAAACCCGACTATCTCAAAAGTCGGGTCGAGTGAAATCGGCCGATTATGACGTAAAGTCGGGATCGACCGAAACACGAAACCCAATGCAAGTCAATGGGGCAGCATAGTCGGCAGTGAGTGGGGGCCAGGAAAACACCTAGAGTGCCCATTTTAATGTCAAAACCATCCATTCTTCTTAATGAAGCTTGTCAAGCGTAATTTACCTTATAATAATTGGAAGGCATTTGAAATTGGGGGTCATTTGGCTAAAGTTGTGTGGGGTAGGGCTGGTTCAAGTAATTAGTGGGCCCAGGAAATCTGGACCACGTCACGGCAGTGGAGCAGGGAGAGGTAAGTATTTCAACTTTGCAAGTGCTGTGATCCTGAGCAAGCAGGGGGGGCCCACTTGTTGGCATTGGCACTGGCACAGGGCCCCTCAAAGTACAGCGGTGTGTTTGCACGGCGGGGGCGCCTCCCACCGGCAGCAACACTTTTGCGTACTATGAGAGGCCCTGTGCCAGTGACGTCGCCAACTAGTATTCCTCCCCCCACCTGATGAAGGAACCTGCACTTTCATCTGCACCTTCCTCTTTGTCCCCGTGTAAGGTGGTATGGTATGCGGGAAGAGCAACCTGACTTTCAGCAGGGTCACAATGTTGTTGTGTAGCATGCACGGGGAATGTTGCGTTATGGGTCAATGTACCAGCAGACTCATCTATCACTGGCTGGGCAATGGGCACGATGAAGTGGAAACACAGATATAGGCCCAAAGAATAAAGTGGGCTAAATGCAGTTCAAAATTGGTAACACAGGACTAATCAGGGGGCATTGCAGTGGAGGACAACTGGAATGAGAGGCTGACACAGAGAGTAGGGCCAAATCAGTAAGTAGTCGAAATGCAGTTCAAAATTGGCAACCGTAGTAAACAGGCGGCACAGCTTTGTTCAGTGGAGGAGAACAGCAAGGAGTGGCAGACACCGATAGTAGGCCCCAACCCAACTAGTAGGCCAAATGCAGTCTAACATTAACAACTACTTAACGAGAGCCTGAAAATGGAATTTCAGGACAGGAAACCAGGAGAACAGCAAGGAGTGGCAGACACCGATAGTAGGCCCCAAACCAACTAGTACGCCAAATGCAGTTGTTCCATTTAACCACAATTTAATGAGAGCCTGAAGATAGAAGCTCAGGAAAGGCAACCTGGGGAACACCTTGGAGTGTAACACACCATCTCTCTCCACCCCATACCCATTTTGTAGGCCTAATGCAGTGTACTTTTCTACAACTACTAAACGAGAGTCGGAAGACCGAAGCAATGGCAAGGAAACCTGGGGAACACCTTGGAGTGTAACACACCATCTCTCTCCACCCCATACCCAATTTGTAGGCCTAATGCAGTGTAGTTTCCAAGAACTACTAAACGAGAGCCGGAAGATCGAAGCTCAGGAAAGGCAACCTGGGGAACACCTTGGAGTGGAACACACCATCTCTCTCCACCCCATACCCAATTTGAAGGCCTAATGCAGTGTAGTTTCCAAGAACTACTAAACGAGAGCCGGAAGATCGAAGCTCAGGAAAGGCAACCTGGGGAACACCTTGGAGTGGAACACACCATCTCTCTCCACCCCATACCCAATTTGTAGGCCTAATGCAGTGTAGTTTCCAAGAACTACTAAACGAGAGCCGGAAGATCGAAGCTCAGGAAAGGCAACCTGGGGAACACCTTGGAGTGTAACACACCCTCTCTCTACACCCCATACCCAATTTGAAGGCCTAATGCAGTGTAGTTTCCAAGAACTACTAAACGAGAGCCGGAAGATCGAAGCTCAGGAAAGGCAACCTGGGGAACACCTTGGAGTGGAACACACCATCTCTCTACACCCCATACCCAATTTGAAGGCCTAATGCATCGTAGTTTCCAACAACTACTAAACGAGAGCCGGAAGATCGAAGCTCAGGAAAGGCAACCTGGGGAACACCTTGGAGTGTAACACAACGTCTCTCTACACCACGGAAGGGCTGATTCTTAGGAAGGAAGGCTGTTGGAAATAAGCATTGCGCGTCCGAGGGTGATTATATTCTTATTAGGTATATACTCACCCTCGGACGCGCCCTGCTTCTTTATTTGGAATGAATGTTTATTTGCAATGTGGTGTTGACTTTCTCTATTATTTTGGTAATTAATGATTTTATTATTTTCATTGTTTTGCATCTTCTCGGCAATAATATAAAGAAGACGCGACAGGACAACACTCGGTGGATGCCATATCTGTGTTTTCAATTTAAAAAACCTTTCAGTTAACTACTTGCAGGAGAAAGTAATTGTAGCTGGTGGCCATTTTTAGTACTGTACCAGATTTTAGTTGTGTGTTTGTTTTTAATGTTAAAATGTCTGCATTTGATATCTCACCAGTATTTTCTTTTTTATAAGCAAAATACTTTTTTTTTTATTTTATGATGTTGGTTCAAGGGGTACACGGGCAGCAGTAGACAGGTCAGTGGAGGCCTAGTGGAAGGAGGGACCGCAGACAGGCTTCGAAGCCCTAACATAATAAATTGGGCTTCCTGTAGGCAATTTAAAATTGGTTCCAGGGGAACACGGGCAGCAGTAGACAGGTCAGTGGAGGCCTAGAGGAAGGAGGGACCGCAGATGCGCCAATGTTTCCCCCATACCAAATTTGTAGGCCTAATGCAGTGTAGTTTCCAACAACTACTAAACGAGAGCCGGAATATCGAAGCTCAGGAAAGGCAACCTGGGGAACACCTTGGAGTGTAACACACCCTCTCTCTACACCCCATACCCAATTTGAAGGCCTAATGCAGTGTAGTTTCCAAGAACTACTAAACGAGAGCCGGAAGATCGAAGCTCAGGAAAGGCAACCTGGGGAACACCTTGGAGTGTAACACACCCTCTCTCTACACCCCATACCCAATTTGAAGGCCTAATGCAGCGTAGTTTCCAACAACTACTAAACGAGAGCCGGAAGATCGAAGCTCAGGAAAGGCAACCTGGGGAACACCTTGGAGTGTAACACACCCTCTCTCTACACCCCATACCCAATTTGAAGGCCTAATGCAGCGTAGTTTCCAACAACTACTAAACGAGAGCCGGAAGATCGAAGCTCAGGAAAGGCAACCTGGGGAACACCTTGGAGTGTAACACACCCTCTCTCTACACCCCATACCCAATTTGAAGGCCTAATGCAGTGTAGTTTCCAAGAACTACTAAACGAGAGCCGGAAGATCGAAGCTCAGGAAAGGCAACCTGGGGAACACCTTGGAGTGGAACACACCATCTCTCTACACCCCATACCCAATTTGAAGGCCTAATGCAGCGTAGTTTCCAACAACTACTAAACGAGAGCCGGAAGATCGAAGCTCAGGAAAGGCAACCTGGGGAACACCTTGGAGTGTAACACAACGTCTCTCTACACCACGGAAGGGCTGATTCTTAGGAAGGAAGGCTGTTGGAAATAAGCATTGCGCGTCCGAGGGTGATTATATTCTTATTAGGTATATACTCACCCTCGGACGCGCCCTGCTTCTTTATTTGGAATGAATGTTTATTTGCAATGTGGTGTTGACTTTCTCTATTATTTTGGTAATTAATGATTTTATTATTTTCATTGTTTTGCATCTTCTCGGCAATAATATAAAGAAGACGCGACAGGACAACACTCGGTGGATGCCATATCTGTGTTTTCAATTTAAAAAACCTTTCAGTTAACTACTTGCAGGAGAAAGTAATTGTAGCTGGTGGCCATTTTTAGTACTGTACCAGATTTTAGTTGTGTGTTTGTTTTTAATGTTAAAATGTCTGCATTTGATATCTCTCCAGTATTTTCTTTTTTATAAGCAAAATACTTATTTTTATATTTTCTGATGTTGGTTCCAGGGGTACACGGGCAGCAGTGGTGTGGTCAGTGGAGGCCTAGTGGAAGGAGTGACCACAGACAGGCATCGAAGGCCTAAAATAATAGCACATGGCTGTAGGCAATTTTAAATTGGTTCCAGGGGTACACGGGCAGCAGTGCCCTGGTCAGTGTAGTAGTAGTTGAAAGAATGGACCGCAGACAGGCATCGAAGGCCTAAAATAAAAAAATTGGGCTGGCTGTAGGCAATTTTAAATTGGTTCCAGGGGTACACGGGCAGCAGTGGTGTGGTCAGTGGAGGCCTAGTGGAAGGAGTGACCGCAGACAGGCATCGAAGGCCTAAAATAATAACACATGGCTGTAGGCAATTTTAAATTGGTTCCAGGGGTACACGGGCAGCAGTGCCCTGGTCAGTGTAGTAGTAGTTGAAAGAATGGACCGCAGACAGGCATCGAAGGCCTAAAATAAAAAAATTGGGCTGGCTGTAGGCAATTTTAAATTGGTTCCAGGGGTACACGGGCAGCAGTGGTGTGGTCAGTGGAGGCCTAGTGGAAGGAGTGACCGCAGACAGGCATCGAAGGCCTAAAATAATAACACATGGCTGTAGGCAATTTTAAATTGGTTCCAGGGGTACACGGGCAGCAGTGCCCTGGTCAGTGTAGTAGTAGTTGAAAGAATGGACCGCAGACAGGCATCGAAGGCCTAAAATAAAAAAATTGGGCTGGCTGTAGGCAATTTTAAATTGGTTCCAGGGGTACACGGGCAGCAGTGGTGTGGTCAGTGGAGGCCTAGTGGAAGGAGTGACCGCAGACAGGCATCGAAGGCCTAAAATAATAACACATGGCTGTAGGCAATTTTAAATTGGTTCCAGGGGTACACGGGCAGCAGTGCCCTGGTCAGTGTAGTAGTAGTTGAAAGAATGGACCGCAGACAGGCATCGAAGGCCTAAAATAAAAAAATTGGGCTGGCTGTAGGCAATTTTAAATTGGTTCCAGGGGTACACGGGCAGCAGTGGTGTGGTCAGTGGAGGCCTAGTGGAAGGAGTGACCGCAGACAGGCATCGAAGGCCTAAAATAATAACACATGGCTGTAGGCAATTTTAAATTGGTTCCAGGGGTACACGGGCAGCAGTGCCCTGGTCAGTGTAGTAGTAGTTGAAAGAATGGACCGCAGACAGGCATCGAAGGCCTAAAATAAAAAAATTGGGCTGGCTGTAGGCAATTTTAAATTGGTTCCAGGGGTACACGGGCAGCAGTGGTGTGGTCAGTGGAGGCCTAGTGGAAGGAGTGACCACAGACAGGCATCGAAGGCCTAAAATAATAACACATGGCTGTAGGCAATTTTAAATTGGTTCCAGGGGTACACGGGCAGCAGTGGTGTGGTCAGTGGAGGCCTAGTGGAAGGAGTGACCACAGACAGGCATTGAAGGCCTAACATAACAAAAATGTCAATACAATGGTATTGTCAGTGGCAGGCATTGAAGGATGTCAGCGCATAGACTAAACATTGGTGGAGCTGTGAGATAATTTTGCAAGTGGTAGAGCACTGTTTGAGCTGGGGTGGGGGGAAACTGTCTTGTGGCCGGCGGTACATGCCCAGGGCCCCTCATATTACAACGGTGTGTCTGACGTTGGGTGCGCACCACCACCGCCAGAGACACTTTATTGTACTAGGAGGGACCCAGTGGCAGTGCCGTCGACCAAAAGCGGGCTCACCCACCTCTTCAGACAAACTGCACTCTCACGGGTGCTGTCGCCAAGTGTCGATACCACGGCCCCGTGTGGGGAGTTTGGCCATTTAGTGAGGTGTAAACATGTCGTATGCTGGACAATCAGGTGCTGAAAATTACGAGATTGGAAAAGGCATTCAGAATAGTCCACAGGCAAGACCTTTTCATAGGAAAGCTAGGTGTCAGCCGGGCAAGGTGGGGCAAAAGATTTCGAAATCCAGTTGTGGTTCATTTTAATGAAGGTTAGATCATCTACATTTTGGGTAGCCAGACGAGTCCTTTTTTCTGCTAGTATTGAACCTGCAGCACTGAATACTCTTTCTGATAGGACACTAGCTGCCGGGCAAGCAAGCTCCTGCAATGCATATTCTGCCAATTCTGGCCAGGTGTCTAATTTTGATGCCCAGTAATCAAATGGGAATGACGGTTGAGGGAGAACATCGATAAGGGATGAAAAATAGTTTGTAACCATACTGGACAAATGTTTTCTCCTGTCACTTTGAATTGATGCTGCAGTACCTGTCCTGTCTGCGGTCATAGCAAAATCACTCCACAACCTGGTCAGAAAACCCCTCTGGCCAACGCCACTTCTGATTTCTGCCCCTCTAACTCCTCTGGTCTGCTGGCCCCTGCAGCTCGTGTGAGAACGATCACGGGCGCTGTGTGCAGGGAATGCCAGAAGCAAACGGTCAACAAGAGTTGATTGTTTGGTTGCTAATATTAGTTCCAAGTTCTCATGTGGCATTATATTTTGCAATTTGCCTTTATAGCGAGGATCAAGGAGGCAGGCCAACCAGTAATCGTCATCATTCATCATTTTAGTTATGCGTGTGTCCCTTTTGAGGATACGTAAGGCATAATCCGCCATGTGGGCCAAAGTTCCAGTTCTCAAATCTGCGGTTGTGCTTGGTTGAGGGGCAGTTTCAGGCAAATCAACGTCACTTGTGTCCCTCAAAAAACCAGAACCCGGCCTTGCCGCGCCACCAATTTCCAGTGGCCCCGGAAAAGCTTCCGCATTAAAAATATAATCATCCCCATCATCCTCCTTGTCCTCCTCCTCCTCTTCGCCCGCTACCTCGTCCTGTACACTGCCCTGGCCAGACAATGGCTGACTGTCATCAAGGCTTTCCTCTTCCTCAGCTGCAGACGCCTGATCCTTTATGTGCGTCAAACTTTGCATCAGCAGACGCATTAGGGGGATGCTCATGCTTATTATGGCGTTGTCTGCACTAACCAGCCGTGTGCATTCCTCAAAACACTGAAGGACTTGACACATGTCTTGAATCTTCGACCACTGCACACCTGACAACTCCATGTCTGCCATCCTACTGCCTGCCCGTGTATGTGTATCCTCCCACAAAAACATAACAGCCCGCCTCTGTTCACACAGTCTCTGAAGCATGTGCAGTGTTGAGTTTCACCTTGTTGCAACGTCTATGATTAGGCGATGCTGGGGAAGGTTCAAAGAACGCTGATAGGTCTGCATACGGCTGGAGTGTACGGGCGAACGGCGGATATGTGAGCAAAGTCCACGCACTTTGAGGAGCAGATCGGATAACCCCGGATAACTTTTCAGGAAGCACTGCACCACCAGGTTTAAGGTGTGAGCCAGGCAAGGAATGTGTTTCAGTTGGGAAAGGGAGATGGCAGCCATGAAATTCCTTCCGTTATCACTCACTACCTTGCCTACCTCAAGATCTACAGTGCCCAGCCACGACTGCGTTTCTTTCTGCAAGAACTCGGACAGAACTTCCGCGGTGTGTCTGTTGTCGCCCAAACACTTCATAGCCAATACAGCCTGCTGACGTTTGCCAGTAGCTGCCCCATAATGGGAGACCTGGTGTGCAACAGTGGCAGCTGCGGATGGAGTGGTTGTGCGACTGCGGTCTGTGGACGAGCTCTCGCTTCTGCAGGAGGACGAAGAGGAGGAGGAGGGGGTGCGAACGGCTACAGCCAATTGTTTCCTAGACCGTGGGCTAGGCAGAACTGTCCCAAACTTGCTGTCCCCTGTGGACCCTGCATCCACCACATTTACCCAGTGTGCCGTGATGGACACGTAACGTCCCTGGCCATGCCTACTGGTCCATGCATCTGTTGTCAGGTGCACCTTTGTGCTCACAGATTGCCTGAGTGCATGGACGATGCGCTCTTTAACATGCTGGTGGAGGGCTGGGATGGCTTTTCTGGAAAAAAAGTGTCGACTGGGTAGCTCGTAGCGTGGTACAGCATAGTCCATCAGGGCTTTGAAAGCTTCGCTTTCAACTAACCGGTAGGGCATCATCTCTAACGAGATTAGTCTAGCTATGTGTGCGTTCAAACCCTGTGTACGCGGATGCGAGGCTAAGTACTTCCTTTTTCTAACCATAGTCTCATGTAGGGTGAGCTGGACTGGAGAGCTGGAGATCGTGGAACTAGCGGGGGTGCCGGTGGACATGGCAGACTGAGAGACGGTGGGAGATGGTATTGTTGCCACCGGTGCCCTAGATGCAGTGTTTCCTACTACGAAACTGGTGATTCCCTGACCCTGACAGCTTTGGCCTGGCAAAGAAACCTGCACAGATACTGCAGGTGGTGCGGAAAATGGTGGCCCTACACTGCCGGAAGGGATGTTGCGTTGCTGACTAGCTTCATTGGCCGAGGGTGCTACAACCTTAAGGGACGTTAGTCCAGGCTTGCAAATGCATGGTGGTTAAATGTCTATGCATGCAACTTGTATTGAGACTTTTCAGATTCTGTCCTCTGCTTAAGGTAGTTGAACATTTTTGACAGATGACTTTGCGCTGATCAATTGGATGTTGTTTAAAAAAATGCCAGACTGCACTCTTTCTAGCATCGGATACCTTTTCAGGCATTGCAGACTGAGCTTTAACCGGATGGCCACGCTGTCCTCCAACAGGTTTTAGCTTTGCCACGCGTTTTGGGCAAGATACGGGCCCGGCAGATGGAACCTGTTGCGATGTTGATGCCTGCTGCGGCCCCTCCTCCTCCGCTTCAGCACTGCTGCCGCCTGCACCCTGTTCCCCCAATGGCTGCCAATCGGGGTCAAGAACTGGGTCATCTATTACCTCTTCTTGTAGCTCGTGTGCAACTTCGTCTGTGTCACCGTGTCGGTCGGTGGTATAGCGTTCGTGATGGGGCAACATAGTCTCATCAGGGTCTGATTCTTGATCAGCACCCTGCGAGGGCAATGTTGTGGTCTGAGTCAAAGGACCAGCATAGTAGTCTGGCTGTGGCTGTGCATCAGTGCACTCCATGTCAGATTCAACTTGTAATGGGCATGGACTGTTAACTGCTTCACTTTCTAAGCCAGGGACGGTATGTGTAAAGAGCTCCATGGAGTAACCCGTTGTGTCGCCTGCTGCATTCTTCTCTGTTGTTGTTTTTGCTGAAGAGGACAAGGAAGCGACTTGTCCCTGACCGTGAACATCCACTAACGACGCGCTGCTTTGACATTTACCAGTTTCACGAGAGGAGGCAAAAGAGCTAGAGGCTGAGTCAGCAAGATAAGCCAAAACTTGCTCTTGCTGCTCCGGCTTTAAAAGCGGTTTTCCTACTCCCAGAAAAGGGAGCGTTCGAGGCCTTGTGTAGCCAGACGACGAACCTGGCTCCACAGCTCCAGACTTAGGTGCAATATTTTTTTTCCCACGACCAGCTGATGCTCCACCACTACCACTACCCTCATTACCAGCTGACAATGAACGCCCCCGGCCACGACGTCTTCCACCAGACTTCCTCATTGTTTTAAAAACGTTACCAAACGAACGGTATTTGTTGCTGTCACACAACTTACACGGTGAGCTATAACTTCAGTATGATTTAGCTACCCCTTTACAGGTGGGTGAGACCACAACGAAAATCAGCCACAATGTTACACACTCTGTTGTTGTTGGCAACAAATGAGATGGCACACACGCAGGACTGTCACTGAAGCGCAAATGTAAATATTTATCTCCCACTGATTTGTGTTTGTTTTTTTTAAAAGGGAGACTTCAGAAGAAAAAAAAATTTTTAAAAAATTATTTTTTACAGAAGAATTTATAAAACAAATAAAATGAAATGATTGTTTCAGGGAGAATTTAGGAAAAAAAAAAAAAAAAAGGCTTTGTAGGGCCCACTGAGTGAGAGAGGACGCACACAGGAGTCAGGAGTGGCACACAAGCCCAGAGGCCAATATTAATCTCCCACCGATTGATTTAGTTATTTTTTTTGGTAGATTTTGGAACCTAAATCAAGCAAAAAAATTAATAGGCTTTCTATGGCCCACAATTGGGGAGAGAGAGATGGCACACCCAGGAGTCAAGACTGGCACACAAGCAGAAGGGGCAATATGAATCTCCCACAGATTTTTTTTTTTTTTTTTTTTTCAGGGAGACTTGAGAGAAAAAAAAATACAAAAAAAATGATTTTTTTCAGGAATAATTTAGAAACCAAAGAAAATAAAATGATTGTTTCAGGGAGAATTTAGAAAACAAATAAAACAAAAAATAGGCTTTCTAGGGCCCACTGAGTGACAGATGACGCACACAGGAGTCAGGAGTGGCACACAAGCCCAGAGGCCAATATTAATCTCCCACTGATTGATTTAGTGATTTTTTTTGGTAGATTTTGGAACCCAAATCAAGCAAAAAAATTAATAGGCTTTCTATGGCCCACAATTGGGGAGAGAGAGAGAGATGGCACACCCAGGAGTCAAGACTGGCACACAAGCAGTAGGGGCAATATGAATCTCCCACAGATTTTTTTTTTTTTTTTTTTTTTTCAGGGAGACGAGAGAAAAAAAAATACAAAAAAAATGATTTTTTTCAGGAATAATTTAGAAACCAAAGAAAATAAAATGATTGTTTCAGGGAGAATTTAGAAAACAAATAAAACAAAAAATAGGCTTTCTAGGGCCCACTGAGTGACAGATGACGCACACAGGAGTCAGGAGTGGCACACAAGCCCAGAGGCCAATATTAATCTCCCACTGATTGATTTATTGATTTTTTCTGGTAGATTTTGGAACCCAAATCAAGCAAAAAAATAAATAGGCTTTCTATGGCCCACTGAGTGAGAGATGACACAGACAGAGATGGCACTCTAGCAGAAATGTCAATCTTAATCTCCCACAAAAAAAAAAAAAAAAAAAAAAAGGAACTGTCCTTCAATTACTATCTCCCTGCAGTAATCTCAGCCAGGTATGGCAGGCAGCAATAAGGAGTGGACTGATGCACAAATTAAATAAAAAGTGTGGACAAACAAACAAGATAGCTGTGCAGAAAGGAAGGAACAAGAGGATTTGTGCTTTGAAAAAAGCAGTTGGTTTGCACAGCGGCGTACACACAGCAATGCAGCTATCAGGGAGCCTTCTAGGGCAGCCCAATGAGCTACAGCGCTGAGGAAAAAAAAAAAAAAGGAGCTTCCACTGTCCCTGCACACCGAAGGTGGTGTTGGGCAGTGGAAATCGCTACAGCACAAGCGGTTTTGTGGTTAATGGACCCTGCCTAACGCTATCCCTGCTTCTGACGAAGCGGCAGCAACCTCTCCCTAAGCTCAGATCAGCAGCAGTAACATGGCGGTCGGCGGGAACTCCCCTTTATAGCCCCTGTGACGCCGCAGACAGCAAGCCAATCACTGCAATGCCCTTCTCTAAGATGGTGGGGATCAGGACCTATGTCATCACGCTGCCCACACTCTGCGTTTACCTTCATTGGCTGAGAAATGGCGCTTTTTGCGTCATTGAAACGCGACTTTGGCGCGAAAGTCGCGTACCGCATGGCCGACCACGCACAGGGGTCGGATCGGGTTTCATGAAACTCGACTTCGCCAAAAGTCGGCGACTTTTGAAAATGTTCGACCCGTTTCGCTCAACCCTACTGACAATAACCCAAAAACATAGAACGAGCTCTGAGACGTGGGAACTCTGCTGACCGCAATCCCTAATCCTCTCCAACCACACTAGAGGCAGCCGTGGATTGCGCCTAACGCTCCCTAACAGCCTGAGAAACTAGCTAGCCTGAAGATAGAAAATAAGCCTACCTTGCCTCAGAGAAATACCCCAAAGGAAAAGGCAGCCCCCACATATAATGACTGTGAGTTAAGATGAAAAGACAAACGTAGAGATGAAATAGATTTAGCAAAGTGAGGCCCGACTTACTGAACAGAGCGAGGATAGGAAAGATAACTTTGCGGTCAACACAAAACCCTACAAACAACTACGCAAAGGGGGCAAAAAGACCCTCCGTACCGAACTAACGGCACGGAGGTACACCCTCTTGCTCCCAGAGCTTCCAGCAGGCAAGAAAAAACAAATAAGCAAGCTGGACAGAAAGAAATAGCAAACAAATAGCAAAAGCGGAACTTAGCTATGCAGAGCAGCAGGCCACAGGAACGATCCAGGAGGAAACAGGTCCAATACTAGAACATTGACTGGAGGCCAGGATCAAAGCACTAGGTGGAGTTAAATAAAGCAGCACCTAACGACTTCACCACATCACCTGAGGAAGGAAACTCAAAAGCCGCAATACCACTCTCCTCCACCAACGGAAGCTCACAGAGAGAATCAGCCGAAGTACCACTCGTGACCACAGGAGGGAGCTCTGCCACAGAATTCACAACAGTACCCCCCCTTGAGGAGGGGTCACCGAACCCTCACCAGAGCCCCCAGGACGACCAGGATGAGCCATATGAAAGGCACGAACAAGATCGGGAGCATGGACATCAGAGGCAAAGACCCAGGAATTATCTTCCTGAGCATAACCCTTCCACTTAACCAGATACTGGAGTTTCCGTCTTGAAACACGAGAATCCAAAATCTTCTCCACAATATACTCCAACTCCCCCTCCACCAAAGCCGGGGCAGGAGGATCAACAGATGGAACCATAGGTGCCACGTATCTCCGCAACAATGACCTATGGAATACGTTATGAATGGAAAAAGAATCTGGAAGGGTCAGACGAAAAGACACAGGATTAAGAACCTCAGAAATCCTATACGGACCAATGAAACGAGGTTTAAACTTAGGAGAGGAAACCTTCATAGGAATATGACGAGAAGATAACCAAACCAAATCCCCAACACGAAGTCGGGGACCCACACAGCGTCTGCAATTAGCGAAACGTTGAGCCTTCTCCTGGGACAAGGTCAGATTGTCCACTACATGAGTCCAAATCTGCTGCAACCTGTCCACCACAGTATCCACACCAGGACAGTCCGAAGACTCAACCTGCCCTGAAGAGAAACGAGGATGGAACCCAGAGTTGCAGAAAAACGGCGAAACCAAAGTAGCCGAGCTGGCCCGATTATTAAGGGCGAACTCAGCCAAAGGCAAAAAGGACACCCAGTCATCCTGATCAGCAGAAACAAAGCATCTCAGATATGTTTCCAAAGTCTGATTGGTTCGTTCGGTCTGGCCATTAGTCTGAGGATGGAAAGCCGAGGAAAAAGACAAGTCAATGCCCATCCTAGCACAAAAGGCTCTCTAAAACCTCGAAACAAACTGGGAACCTCTGTCAGAAACGATATTCTCTGGAATGCCATGTAAACAAACCACATGCTGGAAGAACAATGGCACCAAATCAGAGGAGGAAGGTAATTTAGACAAGGGTACCAAATGGACCATCTTAGAGAAGCGATCACAAACCACCCAAATGACTGACATTTTTTGAGAGACGGGAAGATCTGAAATAAAATCCATAGAGATATGTGTCCAAGGCCTCTTCGGGCCGGCAAGGGCAAAAGCAACCCACTGGCACGAGAACAGCAGGGCTTAGCCCGAGCACAAATCCCACAGGACTGCACAAAAGAACGCACATCCCGCGACAGAGATGGCCACCAAAAGGATCTAGCCACTAACTCTCTGGTACCAAAGATTCCAGGATGACCAGCCAACACCGAACAATGAACCTCAGAGATAACTTTATTCATCCACCTATCAGGGACAAACAGTTTCTCCGCTGGGCAACGATCAGGTTTATTAGCCTGAAATTTTTGCAGCACCCGCCGCAAATCAGGGGAGATGGCAGACACAATTACTCCCTCTTTGAGAATACCCACCGGCTCAGATAAACCCGGAGAGTCGGGCACAAAACTCCTAGACAGAGCATCCGCCTTCACATTTTTAGAGCCCGGAAGGTACGAAATCACAAAGTCAAAACGGGCAAAAAACAGCGACCAACGAGCCTGTCTGGGATTCAACCGCTTGGCAGACTCGAGATAAGTCAAGTTCTTATGATCAGTCAAGACCACCACGCGATGCTTAGCTCCTTCAAGCCAATGACGCCACTCCTCGAATGCCCACTTCATGGCCAGCAACTCTCGATTGCCAACATCATAATTTCGCTCAGCAGGCGAAAACTTCCTGGAAAAGAAGGCGCATGGTTTCATCACCGAGCAAACAGAACTTCTCTGCGACAAAACAGCCCCTGCTCCAATCTCAGAAGCATCAACCTCGACCTGGAATGGAAGCGAAACATCTGGTTGACACAATACAGGGGCAGAAGAAAAACGACGCTTCAACTCTTGAAAAGCTTCCACAGCAGCAGAAGACCAATTGACCACATCAGCACCCTTCTTGGTCAAATCGGTCAATGGTTTAGCAATACTAGAAAAATTGCAGATGAAGCGACGATAAAAATTAGCAAAGCCCAGGAACTTTTGCAGACTTTTCAGAGATGTCGGCTGAGTCCAATCATGGATGGCTTGGACCTTAACAGGGTCCATCTCGATAGTAGAAGGGGAAAAGATGAACCCCAAAAATGAAACCTTCTGAACACCAAAGAGACACTTTGATCCCTTCACAAACAAAGAATTAGCACGCAGGACCTGAAACACCGTTCTGACATGCTTCACATGAGACTCCCAATCATCCAAGAAGATCAAAATGTCATCCAAGTACACAATCAGGAATTTATCCAGGTACTCTCGAAAGATGTCATGCATAAAGGACTGAAACACTGATGGAGCATTGGCAAGTCCGAATGGCATTACTAGATACTCAAAATGGCTCTCGGGCGTATTAAATGCAGTTTTCCATTCATCGCCTCGCTTAATACGCACAAGATTATACGCACCACGAAGATCTATCTTGGTGAACCAACTAGCCCCCTTAATCCGAGCAAACAAATCAGATAACAACGGCAAGGGGTACTGAAATTTAACCGTGATCTTATTTAGAAGGCGGTAATCAATACAAGGTCTTAGCGAACCATCCTTCTTGGCCACAAAAAAGAACCCTGCTCCTAATGGCGACGATGACGGGCGAATATGCCCCTTCTCCAAGGACTCCTTCACGTAACTCCGCATAGCGGCGTGCTCAGGCACAGATAAATTAAACAGTCGACCCTTTGGGAATTTACTACCAGGAATCAAATCGATAGCACAATCACAATCCCTATGCGGAGGTAGGGTATCGGACTTGGGCTCATCAAATACATCCCGGTAATCAGACAAGAACTCTGGAACCTCAGAAGGGGTGGATGACGAAATAGACAGAAATTGGACATCACCATGTACCCCCTGACAACCTCAGCTGGACACAGACATGGATTTCCAATTTAATACTGGATTATGGACTTGTAGCCATGGCAACCCCAACACGACCACATCATGCAGATTATGCAACACCAGAAAGCGAATAACCTCCTGATGTGCAGGAGCCATGCACATGGTCAGCTGGGTCCAATACTGAGGCTTATTCTTGGCCAAAGGCGTAGCATCAATTCCTCTCAATGGAATAGGACACTGCAAGGGCTCCAAGAAAAACCCACAACGCCTAGCATACTCCAAGTCCATCAAATTCAGGGCAGCGCCTGAATCCACAAATGCCATGAGAGAATAAGATGACAAAGAGCAGATCAAGGTAACGGACAAAAGAAATTTTGACTGTACCGTACCAATGGTGGCAGACCTAGCGAACCGCTTAGTGCGCTTAGGACAATCAGAGATAGCATGAGTGGAATCACCACAGTAGAAACACAGCCCATTCAGACGTCTGTGTTCTTGCCGTTCAACTCTGGTCAAAGTCCTATCGCACTGCATAGGCTCAGGTTTATGCTCAGATAATACCGCCAAATGGTGCACAGATTTACGCTCACGCAAGCGTCGACCGATCTGAATGGCCAAAGACATAGACTCATTCAGACCAGCAGGCATAGGAAATCCCACCATGACATCTTTAAGGGCTTCAGAGAGACCCTTTCTGAAAATAGCTGCGAGCGCACCTTCATTCCATTGAGTGAGTACGGACCACTTTCTAAATTTCTGACAATATACCTCTATCTCATCCTGACCCTGACACAGAGCCAGCAAATTTTTCTCTGCCTGATCCACTGAATTAGGTTCATCGTACAGCAATCCGAGCGCCAGGAAAAACGCATCGATATTACTTAATGCAGGATCTCCTGATGCAAGAGAAAATGCCCAGTCCTGAGGGTCGCCACGTAAAAAAGAAATAATGATTCTAACTTGTTGAACTGGGTCACCAGAGGAGCGAGGTTTCAAAGCCAGAAATAGTTTACAATTATTTTTGAAACTCAGAAATTTAGTTCTATCTCCAAAAAACAAATCAGGAATAGGAATTCTTGGTTCTAACATAGAATTCTGAACCACAAAGTCTTGAATATTTTGTACTCTTGCCGTGAGCTGATCCACACATGAAGACAGACCTTTAATGTCCATCGCTACACCTGTGTCCTGAACCACCCAAATGTCTAGGGGAAAAAAAAAGGCAAAACACAGTGCAGAGAAAAAAAAATGGTCTCAGAACTTCTTTTTTCCCTCTATTGAGAATCATTAGTACTTTAGTCCTCCAGCACTGTTATGATCTGGTAATTCAGTACCACAATGGACATAGAAGTCAGAGCACATACAGTGACCTGACAATAACCCAAAAACATAGAACGAGCTCTGAGACGTGGGAACTCTGCTGACCGCAATCCCTAATCCTCTCCAACCACACAAGAGGCAGCCGTGGATTGCGCCTAACGCTCCCTATGCAACTCGGCACAGCCTGAGAAACTAGCTAGCCTGAAGATAGAAAATAAACCTACCTTGCCTCAGAGAAATACCCCAAAGGAAAAGGCAGCCCCCACATATAATGACTGTGAGTTAAGATGAAAAGACAAACGTAGAGATGAAATAGATTTAGCAAAGTGAGGCCCGACTTACTGAACAGAGCTAGGATAGGAAAGATAACTTTGCGGTCAACACAAAAACCTTACAAATAACCACGCAAAGGGGGCAAAAAGACCCTCCGTACCGAACTAACGGCACGGAGGTACACCCTTTGCGTCCCAGAGCTTCCAGCAGGCAAGAAAAAACAAATAAGCAAGCTGGACAGAAAAAAACAGCAAACAAATAGCAAAAGCGGAACTTAGCTATGCAGAGCAGCAGGCCACAGGAACGATCCAGGAGGAAACAGGTCCAATACTAGAACATTGACTGGAGGCCAGGATCAAAGCACTAGGTGGAGTTAAATAGAGCAGCACCTAACGACTTCACCACATCACCTGAGGAAGGAAACTCAGAAGCCGCAGTACCACTCTCCTCCACCAACGGAAGCTCACAGAGAGAATCAGCCGAAGTACCACTCGTGACCACAGGAGGGAGCTCTGCCACAGAATTCACAACACGCCCCCCCAGAACGTATACGATTCGTACACTTAGTCATGTACCCATGAGCTCCCCTCCCTAATGCTCTCAATGTTCAGTGAAAAACTGAGAGAAGCAGACGAGAAGCTCGTTGTTACAGGACCAGAAGTATGAAAATCACATATGAGTGAAGTGTCCATGCAATGACTACTGGAACCTGGAGAGCTGAATCCTGACATCGCAGGCTTCTGAATTCTCACAAATAATGCACTGCACACTTTTAGGGTTCTCCCTGGCCGGTGGACAGTCATGTCAGCACAGGCATGTGATTTGTATACCTCTGGCCACATTCCGACTAGACGTGCCCAGCCTCACTCAGTTCATTTTCATTGAGTGAGGCCACACATGTCTAGTCGGCACGTGACCGCATGTTTGTAAATCCCCAGCACCAGAGAATCCTGACAGCGTGCAGTGCGCAGTCTGAGAAGTCTGAAGTCTGCAGTCACAAAGGATGACTGCAGACTCATTACAAAACAGGACATCCCCTTTAATGCTCCTAACATAAATAAAAACATGAGAGTTAATCAGTATCACAAATAACATTTACATCCAGGTACCTTATAGATGGCATCATCTCTCGAGCCGTTCTCCTTTTCTTCATGTTGTCCAGACCCCATGATGAGTTTTCTCATCCACAGCCGTCTCTGCAGACTTCCATCTTCTCCGCTCTTTTGCAGAAAATCTCCACATGATGCTTTTAAAGATAGAAGTGTCATTATAATGCTCCTGAATAAAAAAAATTGCCCCTCACTATATTGTGTGCACAAAATATGACCCCCACACTGTCCCTCTTATGGTACATGCTCTTCACACTGACCTCCGCTTTCCATACCGGCCCCCATTTTCACACTGTCCTATCACACTGTGTCCCCCCTATAGGGCCCAGTATTTATACTGTACGCTCTCATCACACTCCCCCTCCTTGGTATACTGTCCCCTCCTGGCTGTGCCCTTACACTGTCCCCCCATTCTACCCATGCACACATCCCAACACCCTCACTCCCCGTACTCTGTCCCCATACGTTTTCCACATCATTACTCATACTGTGTCTGCATATGCGGCGCCCCAGGGTCCTGGTCGCTGAAGTAATTTCATTCTTCCACCAGGGGGAGTGGTGTTACGTCTGAAGGCAATAAAGGAAATCACTTTACCAGGTAAACACAATGCATGCAACATGTTCACACTCCAGACCAGAAGAGGGAGCTCTAAGCCTGTGTTAGGTGAACTCCCTTATAAAACATCCTAATCTGGAGGGAAAAGGGGTTCAGAGTTCAGTTCCTGTCAGGAGGGCAGAGGGACAGGACGGAGTCCTGGAGCCTGAAGTGCTGCAGCTCCTGGAAGAAGACACTAAAGCGAACATATTGCAGAGAGTGTGCAGGAAAGCAGAGCACAGGAGAGGAATATCAGAGGGAGACCAGCCAGGAGCAGGCTGCTTTCTTCTGAGGCGCAGTAATCCGGTAGCCAGAATACCGAGGGAGTAAGGATCTCTATGCTTTACTTCAGAGACTGGCAGGACAGATAATTGCACATTGCTGATCCGCACTTATACCCAGGAGGCACGGTGGCAACTTGTGGGGGCTGGGGAGTGCTAGAGTCCCTGTAAAAAGCCCCAGGCCATCAGTCATATGGGTTGTTCCTATCCATCTGGGGGACAGAGAGAAAGACATAACATCTAGAACACCAACAACAGTTGTGAGGACCTTATAAAAAGCTTAGCAGTAAGGTACTACAACATCCAGGCGCTAGAGGAAGGCTACAGATTTCCACCTGGATAAGGGGACTCTGGATTTGCCTTCAGACCGGCCGGACTCTGCCTGCCCTGTGATCTGGTGCTCTGGACTGTGGACGCTGAAGCCTTCAGTAAAGGTAAAGAGACTGCAACCTTGTGTCCTCGTTCTTCACTGCACCTCACACCATCACCATCTACACTCTGGGAAGCCCTGGGGACATACTTCACCTGTGGGAAGGTTCACCATCTAGCTGCCATAACATCACCCCAGCGAACCCCTAAGCAGCGTCGGTCACCCTGACCGAATACCACAGGTGGCGTCACGAATATTATCCCTTTAAAGACCTTTCCCCATTTACAATGGATGCCCCTAGGGCCACGGACCGGGTCAGCCACCATGACATCCTCCTTGAGAACCGAAGGGCCCGGCTCCGAGTACCCCACTGCCCTACTTGGGGCGATCAACATACATTCCCCCGTTTGCTCCCCAAACTGTCTGCACCCATCCCCCATACTGTTTCCTCATATATGCCCCCCATTCCCCGGTACTGTTTCCTCATACATGCCCCCATCTCCCCCTTTGCTCTTCATTTTGTGTCCTTAAATCTCCCCCACACATTAAATCCCCCCATCCCCACTCCAAATATCACCCCACACATTAACCCCTTCAAGACCTTGGGATTTTTCGTTTTTTCATTGTTCGTTTTTCACTCCCCTCCTTCCCAGAGCCATAACTTTTTTATTTTTCCGTCAATTTGGCCATGTGAGGGCTTATTTTTTGCGGGACAAGTTGTACTTTTGAACGACATCATTGGTTTTAGCATGTCTTGTACTAGAAAACTGGAAAAAAATTCCAAGTGCGGTGAAATTGCAAAAAAAGTGCAATCCCACACTAGTTTTTTGTTTGACTTTTTTGCTAGGTTCACTAAATGCTAAAACTGACCTGACATTATGATTCTCCAGGTCAGTACGAGTTCATAGACACCTAACATGACTAGGTTAATTTTTAACTAAGTGGTGAAAAAAAATTCCAAACTTTGCTAAAAAAAAATTGCGCCATTTTCTGATACTCGTAGCGTCTCCATTTTCATGATCTGGGTCCGAGATGACGTTTTTAATGATAGCATTTTGGTGCAGATACGTTCTTTTGACCGCCCGTTATTGCATTTTAATGCAATGTCGCGGCGAGCAAAAGAAACGTAATTCTGGCGTTTCAAATTTTTTTCTCGCTACGCTGTTTAGCGATCAGGTTAATTCTTTTTTTCCTAATTGATAGATCGAGCGCGTCGATACCAAATATGTGTAGATTTGATATTTTTTTATTGATTTACTAGCTATTGAACCCGTTCTACGCCCGGGTGGCGAGCATTTATATTGGTATATGGTCTCCATCCTGGTATGTGCTGCTCCATCCTGCGTCCCCATCCTGTCATGTGCTGCTCCATCCTGCGTCCCCATCCTGTCATGTGCTGCACCCATCCTGCGTCCCCATCCTGTCATGTGCTGCACCCATCCTGCGCCCCCATCCTGTCATGTGCTGCACCCATCCTGCGCCCCGTCCTGTCATGTGCTGCTCCCATCCTGCACCCCCGTTCTGTCATGTGCTGCTCCCATCCTGCGCCCCCGTTCTGTCATGTGCTGCTCCCATCCTGCACCACCATTCTTTAATTTGCTGCTCCCATCCATATGCCCCATACACTGCTCCATAAAGGTTTATGGCCCCCATAAAATGCTCCATAGTATATGCCCCGTACACTGCTCCATAAAGGTTGATGGCCCCCATAAGATGCTCCATAGTATATGCCCCCGTACAGGGCCGGCGTCAGCACCCGGCGCACCCGGGCAAATGCCGGGGCCTTGGCGAGACGGGGGGGCCCACTCGCGCTGGGATACTGCCGCGCACACACACTGTTCAGCAGGGCCGCCGTCAGGGCATTACTGCCCTGACTGGCGTATGGGGCCCGATGGGGCGTATGGGGCCCGATGGGGCGTATGGGGCCCGATGAACAGAGGGGACCTGCATCGGGCCCTGTCTCTTCGGTCACATCCTGAGACCGAACTTCTCCCTCCTCAGAGTCCTCACTATTCCCCTCAGCGGGGGGAGGAGCGCACTCAGCGCATGGTGTGGCAGGGGAGCGGGAAAGGAACAGGAACACCTCCTGGGAGAGAGGAGAGCTGGGCAGGGAACTGGTGGCTGTGTCCGCATCTAGCTCCGGTATGTTCCTCATCCAACAGTGGATGCCCAGCCGTGCACTATGGCGGCGGCTGTGGAAGTCACCGGGAGCAGCAGCTGCAAAGGTAGCAGCAACACCTCCAGCACCGGCGAGGAGGAGAGGATCATGAGGTGCACCTTCCAGACCTGTGATGGGGACGGCGATGGCTATATCAGCAGGTATGGGGGGGGGGCGCAACTTTCCACCTTACTCCTGAATAGTTGGCTGCAGGGGGCACTTATTCCCCTGTGAGTGCTGGAGGCCGGCCTGAGAGCCCTTTTGCCCACTGCTGATGCCACACTCCGGGCCCTGAGGGCACAGGTGCTCCACTCATTCTGCCCTGGTACAGCACATGTCCCCCCCTGCCCCTGTGCTGCCCAACTTTCCTGGGTACAGCAGGGGGAATCTGCTGGCAGGGTCATTCCTCAGGGCGCTGCTCCCATTGCCCTGAGAAGAGGAGTTATTTCTAGAAATTCCTGACATTTGTACCCATGTACTTAGAACAGTTTATGAAGGGCAGCACTGGCACAACATGAGACATCCCGGTATGTGACATTCGGGCCCAGTCTTACAGGATTTATGGGAGATATGACACATCTTAGTTTACCTAAGGCCATGTTCACTCTGAGGTGTAAGTGCACTAGAATCATTCTGAAGCAAAAAAAATCTGTGGCTGACCCTGTGGTGCTCGCTGTGGGGTCTGCGTGTGGAATATCCCATCCCATCCCATTGTGTACAGCCACCCACTGCAGTGTCCATTAGCGTTGTGCGCCGCTGCGTCGGCGACGCAACGCACAATGCACGCAAAAACGCACCAAAACGCACGCAAAAACGCTGCGTTTTGCAACGCATGCGTCGTTTTTTGCCGAAATTTGGACGCAAGAATAATGCAACTTGTTGCGTTTTCTTGGTCCGACGCTTGCGGCAAAAAAGACGCATGCGTCGCACAACGCAACAAACAAAAACGCATGCGTCCCCCATGTTAAATATAGGGGCGCATGACGCATGCGTCGCCGCTGCGTCGCCTGACGCAAACTAGCATAACGCTAGTGTGAACGTAGCCTTATATTAGTAGTTTCTGGACTTTACCTGAGCTCTTTTTCAACACTTTATTCTTGCTGGACTTTTTTCTTTGAGGCAGGAGCGACTGACATTTGATGGACTTTAAAAAAAAATCTTTACAACGAATAAGAAAACAGTAGCTTTTTTTTTTTTTTAAAAAGCCGTCACTCAAAGCACTGTGTTCTACATTACAAGCATAGTGGATGAGATTTATAGAAATCCCATGCCGACTGTGCTTCTATTTACCGCTGCGTAAACTCACCCGTGGCACGGGTTTACGAGCCGCAGCATGTTGATTATCTGCAGCGGAGACGCTAGTCTGCATAGTCTCACCCATAGCTATTCATTTCATGCAGAAAATCCGCATGGTTCACTGAACACATGCGGATTTACCTGCATGATTAGAACACAGCATTTTGGATGCAGCGAAAATACTCTGTGTCCAAAACATTGCTATATCCTGATCGTTGGGACATAGCCTAACCTGTGGATTAACCCCATATCTGCCTACTATTAGAGTTTGGGGACATGACAAGTTCCGTCTATTGAGTATATCTGTGCATCATGAATTGTGGTATCTGTTAAAGGGGGGGCCCACTGAGACTCTTTCGCCCGGGGCCCTCAAAAACCTGGAGCCGGCCCTGCCCCCGTACACTGCTCCATAAAGGTTTATGGCCCCCATAAGATGCTCCATAGTGTATGCCCCGTACACTGTTCCATAAAGGTTTATGGCCCCCATAAGATGCTCCATTCTATATGCCCCCGTACACTGCTCCATTATGGTTGATGGCCCCCTTAACATGCTCCATTCTATATGCCCCCGTACACTGCTCCATTATGGTTGATGGCCCCCTTAACATGCTCCATTCTATATGCCCCCGTACACTGCTCCATTATGGTTGATGGCCCCCTTAACATGCTCCATTCTATATGCCCCCGTACACTGCTCCATTATGGTTGATGGCCCCCTTAACATGCTCCATTCTATATGCCCCCGTATGCTGCTGCTGCTGCAATATAAAAAAAAACAAAAAAAACATACTCACCTATAGTCGCTGGGCGCCGAGTGCTGGGGGGCCTGAGCAGGCGGGGACACCGGCGCGCTGTGGGAGTCAGGTGCCGTTATCGCCGCCAGCTCAGGCCCCCCAGCACTTACTATATTCACCTGTCCTCCGTTCCACCGCTGAGCGCCGCCATCTTCCTCTGGCTGATAGTGTGTGTGTATATACGGTATAGTGTGCATATAGCTAGAGTGTGTATGTAGTGTATGTAGAAGTCCCTGCGTGCACACATAGATATACACACTATACAGAGCCGTCGTTGTGTGCACCCTGTCATCCCCCCACTCTTATTCTCCGCGGGAGACACATATGCGCTTGTTGTCCTTTGTGTGGCTCCGTCAGCTGGATCAGTGGCCACAGCCCGCCCCCGCCCCGTACAGCGGCCCTGTGCAGTGATGGGCGGCGGGAGGTGGTGACCGGTTCCCCTGCACACACAGTGCACGTAGGGGCCGCGCTCCTGCACTCGGCACCGTCCCGGGGCCACAGCGGCCGCCGCCATTCCCTCCTCACCTCCTACAGTACCTGCGGTCCTCTACCTCCGGTGACGGTAAACAGGACGCCGAGTGCTGGGGGGCCTGAGCAGGCGGGGACACGGGCGCACTGTGGGGGTCAGGTGCCGGTATCACCGCCAGCTCAGGCCCCCCAGCACTTACTATATTCACCTGTCCTCCGTTCCACCGCTGAGCGCCGCCACCTTCCTCTGGCTGTGACTGGTCAGTCAGAGGGCGGCGCCGGCGCACATTAAGCGCGTCATCGCGCCCTCTGAACTGAAGGTCACAGGCCGAAGACCGGGAAGATGGCGGCGCTCAGCGGTGGAACGGATGACAGGTGAATATAGGCGATACTCACCCTCCTGGCGGTCCCTGCTTCTCTGTTGGAGATCGCGGTGTGCGTTCAGTGTGAACGCACACCGCGATCTCCCGGGAGCGTCACTCTGTTAGGCCCAGACTGCACCGGCGCTTGCGCCTGCGCAGTCTATAAAGGCTTCGGACAGAGTGACGCTCCCAGCGAGCACGATCGCCTCTGCTAGATAGCAGCGATCTGCTGTTCGCTGCTATGTAGCAGAATTGCAGGTGTGCTGTGAGCGCCGACCACAGGGTGGCGCTCACAGCTACCGGCGATCAGTAACCATAGAGGTCTCAAGGACCTCTATGGTACTATCCCGTCCGAGGTCAGAAAGGGGTTAAACACCCTCATCCCCATGACACACCTGGCCTGACCTGGCCAGACACCTGACACACCCATACCCCTTAATGCAGGGTTTTTAAACACACACAAACCTGTGGCCTTCAGCCACCTGGAAAACCCGGACCCGAGATCCGTGACTCTTATGCACACCTATGGACTTCATCCGTCTGCATGCAAATTCTCGGGAGAACAAACAGCGCCCTCTAGTGCCACAGCCTCACACCGTTGACGTCAGCTGCTGGCCTGTGATTGACTGGCGGGTGTTAACTGTTGCCGTGCGGGAGGACAGATTTTAACTGCTCGTGCATCTGAGGATACACAATCAGTTGAGCTGGCAGAATCCTGCCACTGGATCATGTTGCGGGCCCCCTCTGCTCGCCAGGCCCCTTACGCCAGTAAGGGCAGTAATGCCCTGATGGAGGCCCTGGCAGGACCTAACACCATATGATGGTTAGGTGCCATGTATAAGGCTATGTGCACACGTCAGGATTTTTTGCGTTTTTTTTGCGGATTTTCCCGATAAAAACGCTATAAAATTGCTAAAAAAAAACGCAAACAATATGCATCCTATCATTTAGGATGCATTCTGCATATTTTGAGCACATGTTTGCGTTTTTTTCCGCAAAAAAAAACGCATTCCGCAAAAAGAAGTAGCATGTTCATTATTTTTGCGGATTTTTTGCGGATTTCCCATTAAATTGAAGTGTCCGGAAAAAAACGCAAAAAAAACCGCTAAAAATCCGCACAAAAAAAGCGTAAAATCCGTGCAAAAAATGCGCAAAAAACACATGCGGATTTCTGGCAGGATTAAAATGCGGTTTCTCACTGTATTACCTTAAACCCAAATCAACTTATCAAAGCCAACTGGATATAGGAACATGACTGAACATAAACAGTATTTCCCGCATCGTTCGCTCTGTTTTCAGGCTTCCCTGCCCTCTTGAGGTAATGCTCTATAAAAGCTTGTGGTTTCTGAGAGGACATGTGCTTTCAGAGAATGTCTGTAATAAGCCTGTTTTTTTTTTGTGTCTTAAATAATGACTTGGAGAACACCCAGTAATACATCTTTTATCCAAACACCAAGGCATGGTCGTAATAAAATAAAACATACCAACTGTCTCTCTATATTTATTTAAGAGAAAGTGTATTTGTTTCCTGTAACACTTCAGTCACAAATGTAATTTTATGTAACAAGTAGCCTGTGTTTATTTAAGGGCTTTACTAATGGATCAACTGAGAAAAAAAGAGTTGACAAAATGGCTAGATATTGGAAAGATAGAAGGTCAATCCGTTCATGCCAATAAATTATATATTCTTAATATAAAAAAATATATATAATTTCAATAAAATGCACTTCTTAACCACTGGACACATGCCCCATATATTGGACTCACAAGCTAAATTTATGTTATATAGCCAACATACATGCTGAATACGTGCTTCATATACACCACTACTGCTGGACAACTACACATATGCAGTATGTACAGCGCGATGAGTAATGGGCAATGCTCGATGTAAAACTCAAATCCCCACCCCATATGTTTGGCGCCTGTTACGCAGCCAATAAGCATGCGGGGATTGCCTGTGAGTCACTGTAATGCCGTAGCCATCTTGGTTGTGGTATTACTGTGATTGGCTGGCCATCTGACATCATCAGGGATTATAAAAGAACAGGCGCTGCCCGGCTCAGCACACTGACGCCATTGCACAGCTTTGTGACACTTCGAATTGGAGTGAGAGAGTACTTGTCAATGCCCATGAGCAGAGTATAATGAATCAGAGGCCTGCAGTGTTGATAGTGGTGCTGAAGTTGAGCCATCATATTAACAGCCCTACTAAGGGTTAATCGTTTGTATTACATACAATCTGCATTTAGCCTAGGAAGGGAGAGAGAGTCGCCAGAGGAAGGAGAGTGACATAATCCAGTCTGTAGACAGGGATTAGGCCTATGCAGACCATTGACAAATGTATAGCTGTAGTTTTTTTGTGGGGGTTGAAAAAGTGGAACATATTTTAATCCATCATTTAATCCATAATTAGTGCATGCAGGTCCGTTTTTATTTTATACCACACCGAAAAATCGTTGAAACATTTTCCTAGGCTACACTTATCAGCCATACACTATTCTGTAATGTGTAGTAAATTTCTGTGATCTCTAAAACTGCTAAAAAGCTTTTAAAGATTTTGTAGGCTTCCATTTCTCAGACATAAAGGGTTACATAGTCTATGATCTTTAAACACATGTGCTCAACTTGGTAGTTCAGCGGTTTCTGAAAACATACCCAGATTTGCCAGAACTTCTGGTCAAGGTAAAGCCCATCAGCGCCCATCAGTGCCCCCTCTTTCAGCTACAGCTGCCACCATTGTGGCAATGCTGCAGCAGCACATGCAAGTGCCAGCCCACCAACTGGTTTGCGACATCTCCACGGGCTGAAACTCCAGACTGCACATGCAAGCAAGGCTTTGTGAGCAGAAGAGGTCAGCGGTTGAGTACGAGCTAGAACACGACCATCGCTATTCTTGTCAGCCTCTGCACATAATAACTGAAGAGTGGGCATGGATGTCTATTCAACAATTGGGTCTCATAGATGGACCTGACATGGGCTGTCCCTCTATGCCTTGGAGGTGTTCTGCTGCCCTGACATTAGCACCTTGTATGAGCGGATTTTCAGTGCCGATGGTGGAGTCATAACAGACCACCACGGAGGCTCACTTTCAAAAATAAACAAAGCCTGGATTAGCCCACACTTTTCCACATCACCAGAAAACAGCAGCAAATTAAGTGTTTGCAATATTCAATATTTTAATGAGGCCTACCATTTGTTGTCTTTCAGGGGTCTGTGGATGATGCTCCTCATAATTTCTGTCTGGCTTTGGACTTTTAGCAAAGATTTTATGACTGCATAAGTACATAAATTACACTTTCAGAATATTTTTGTTTAAAATGTTTTCATGGATTCAATGACTCATCTATACAGTTTAACACAGTTATTGGGGAGAGGGAGACACACAGCATATTGTCAAAGGAATTGGTCAACTTCATGACACCAGGCCAGTGCCCAGGGCCTGATGACTGGGTATTTTTGATGAGGGAAAAGTTTTTAAAGATTATCAAGCAATACCTAGCTGACCAAATCAGCGTACGCCCTAATTCTTCTGTGAATTTCAACTATTGGGTCTCAAAGCTGAACATCTGGCAAAAGCAGGCACTCTATACTTTGAAGGTGTTGTGCTGCTGTCCTGCTAGCGTCTTGTTTGAGTTGTTGTTAGTGCCACCGGGGGGGTCATAACGGACAGGTAATTTTGCCTGTTAACAGAGAATACAGACAGGCTCACTGTCATAAAAATGAACAAAGCCTGGATTAGCCCACACTTTTCCACACCACCAGAAGACAGCAGCACATTAAGTGTTTGTAATATTCAATATTTTAATGAGGCCTACCAGTTGTTGCCTTTCAGGGGTCTGTGGATGATGCTCCTCATAATTTCTGTCTGGCTTTGGAGTTTCAGGAAAGTCTTTATGACTGCATAGATACATAAAATACACTTTCAAAATATTTTTGTTTAAAATGTTTTTATGGATTCAATGACTCTTCTATACAGTTTAACACAGTTATTCAAAAAAAGGAGAAGAAAGAGCTATACTGGGTATATCTATGTATAAAATCCAAAATTTATTAACATAATTAAATATACATATACAGACACAAAAAAACCCATGTGCAGGAACACTACACCGGGATGAACAGGATCCCCCAAATAACCCTAGCAAAATATCAGTAAGAGTAAGTAAGCATAAGGTGCATAGTGCTAGTGTCCAGATACAATGTACCTGCCCAAGTAACGCCCATCTATGCCAAGCCCTCAGTGGGGCAAAATCTCAAGGCATGAGGAAATAGGCAAGCACTTACCAAGGTAAGAGATGGAGGATCAAAGGCCAGGTGTGTAAGAAGCCCCCTGACGCGCGTTTCGCGTCCCTCTTTGACCGCTTTCTCAAGGGAGAAAGCGGTCAAAGAGGGACGCGAAACGCGCGTCGGGGGGCTTCTTACACACCTGGCCTTTGATCCTCCATCTCTTACCTTGGTAAGTGCTTGCCTATTTCCCCATGCCTTGAGATTTTGCCCCACTGAGGGCTTGGCATAGATGGGCGTTACTTGGGCAGGTACATTGTATCTGGACACTAGCACTATGCACCTTATGCTTACTTACTCTTACTGATATTTTGCTAGGGTTATTTGGGGGATCCTGTTCATCCCGGTGTAGTGTTCCTGCACATGGGTTTTTTTGTGTCTGTATATGTATATTTAATTATGTTAATAAATTTTGGATTTTATACATAGATATACCCAGTATAGCTCTTTCTTCTCCTTTTTTTGATTTGTCGTATTGAGTGGGTATGCTTTTTTGCTAATATGGGCTAACTATAGCTACTTCCTGACAGAACAATGTCTATGAGGTTTTTGTGGCTATTAACACAGTTATTGTTGCATTACAGTGGTATTTTCTGTATGGATTTGTAGCAAAACCTGATGCCGGCAAAGTGAATGAGATACCTGAAGTGTCATGCACACGTTGACTAATTTTGAGTTGCAAATATGGTGCAGAAAGTAATATGCAGCATATCAATTTTCTGTGCATTTTTGCCCTGCGTTTATGACCATTCACTTCACTCAAATCAATCAAAAACGCAGGCAAAAACGTAAAACGCCTTTGCTAGTTATTAATTATAGGGGGATACTACGTCATTTTTGGGGGATTCCCCATTTTAATAGAGAGGAAAGGCTAAGTATACAGCTGTGAGCTGATATTAATAGTTTGAGAACCTTTATGAATATTGTCTCTTCCTCAGAATATCAGCCCCTAGCCATCGGCTTTCCCTCTGCTAATTATAAAAGTTACAGGGACCCCCACACATTTTTTTCAATTACTTTTTTAATTGTAAACAAGAACAGTAGGATCACTGGAGTTCATAGCAGCTGTTTCTCTTGCTTTGCAAGTGCCAGTGTCAAACTGATGAACGGCCGCGAGTCCGGCTCTTGGCACTCTGGCATTCAACAGTCCTGCACTGGAGCTACCGTGATAACCGGTGGCTTGAAATCAGGTAACATTTCAGTTTGCCAGAGTTCACAGCCACTGGGTCTCCTGGCAGTTGCAAGGCACAGAGACCTCATATGAAACTTTGAGGGACTTTTAAGGTTACTGAAGTTTCCAGCTGCTGGAACACTTGAAGGCTGTAAACTAAGGATACTTTCCATGTGTATTTTACAGTACATATAAATATATTAAAAAAATAAACAAAAAAAATGGAGTGGGGGCCCCCCCGTAATTTTCATAAATAGCTTAGGGAAAGCGACGGGTGGGGGCTGATGTTAATATTTTGGGAAAGAGACAATATTTAGAAAGGTTCCCAGGCTATAAATATCAGCTCATAGCCATATACGCAGCCGTTCCTGGTTATTAAAATGGGGGAACCCCCCAAAAAAAATTGACATGGGGTTCCCCTGTATTTTTTTATTACCAGCCAGGCAAAACAGACATCTGGGGGCTGCAACTCTCAGCAAGGCTGGTTATCAAGAATAGAAGGCTCCCCATGCCTTATTTTTTAATTTTTTAAATAAATAATTTTTAAAAAACGGCGTGAGGTCCTCCCCCCGTTTTGACAACCAGCCAAGCTAAAGATGACAGCTGGGAGCTGGTATTCTCAGGCTAGTAAGGGGCCATGGATATTACCCCCATTCTAAAAGTAGCAGTCCTCAGCTTCCTCAGAAAAGACTCATCTGTTAGATGTAGCAATTCTTGTGCTTTGCCTGGCTCTTCCCACTTGCCTTGTGGTGGTGGCATGTGGGGTTCATATTTGTTGGGTTGTTGTCACCTTTGCATTGTTCGGTGACATCAATGTTATGAACAGGTAATTCAGAACCACAATGGACCTTGAAGTTCAGAGCACACAAAGTGACCTGACAATTACCAAAAACATAGGACGAGCTCTAAGACGTGGGAACTCTGCTGACCGCAATCCCTAATCCTATCCAACCACACTAAAGGTAGCCGTGGAGCGCTCCTGACCAGTCCTATGCGCCTCGAGCACAGCCTGAGAAACTAGCTAGCCCTAAGAAAGAAAAATAAGCCTACCTTGCCTCAGAGAAATACCCCAAAGGAAAAGGCAGCCCCCCACATATAATGACTGTGAGTAGAGATGAAAATACAAACGCAGAGATGAAATAGATTTAGCAAAGTGAGGCCCAACTTACTGAACAGACCGAAGATAGGAAAGATTGCTTTGCGGTCAACACAAAACCCTACAAACAACCACGCAGAGGGGGCAAAAAGACCCTCCGCACCGACTAACGGTACGGAGGTGCTCCCTCTGCGTCCCAGAGCTTCCAGCAAGCAAGAAAAACCAATATAGCAAGCTGGACAGAAAAAATAGCAAACAAAAATGACACAAGCAAAACTTAGCTTATGCAGGAGAGACAGGCCACAGGAACGATCCAGGAGAAAGCAAGACCAATACTAGAACATTGACTGGAGGCCAGGATCAAAGCACTAGGTGGAGTTAAATAGAGCAGCACCTAACGACTTAACCTCATCACCTGAGGAAGGAAACTAAGAAGCCGCAGTACCACTCTCATCCACCAAAGGAAGCTCATAGACAGAACCAGCCAAAGTACCACTCACAACCACAGGAGGGAGCTTGGCCACAGAATTCACAACAGTACCCCCTACCTTGAGGAGGGGTCACCGAACCCTCACCAGAGCCCCCAGGCCAACCAGGATGAGCCACATGAAAGGCACGAACCAGATCGGCAGCATGGACATCAGAGGCAAAGACCCAGGAATTATCTTCCTGACCATAACCTTTCCACTTAACCAGATACTGGAGTTTCCGTCTCGAAACATGAGAATCCAAAATCTTCTCCACTATATACTCCAACTCCCCTTCAACCAAAACCGGAGCAGGAGGATCAATAGATGGAACCACAGGTGCCACGTATCTCCGCAACAATGACCTATGGAACACGTTATGGATGGAAAAAGAAGCTGGAAGAGTCAAACGAAAAGACACAGGATTAAGAACCTCAGAAATCCTATATGGACCAATGAAACGAGGCTTAAACTTAGGAGAGGAAACCTTCATAGGAATATAACGAGATGACAACCAAACCAAATCCCCAACACGAAGTCGGGGACCCACACAGCGCCTGCGGTTAGCGAAACGTTGAGCATTCTCCTGGGACAAAGTCAAATTGTTCACTACATGAGTCCAAATCTGCTGCAACCTATCCACCACAGTATCCACACCAGGACAGTCCGAAGACTCAACCTGACCTGAAGAGAAGCGAGGGTGGAACCCAGAATTGCAGAAAAACGGCGAAACCAAAGTAGCCAAGCTGGCCCGATTATTAAGGGCGAACTCAGCCAAAGGCAAAAAGGACACCCAATCATCCTGATCAGCAGAAACAAAACATCTCAGATATGTTTCCAAGGTCTGATTGGTTCGTTCAGTCTGGCCATTTGTCTGAGGATGGAAAGCCGAGGAAAAAGACAAATCAATGCCCATCCTAGCACAAAAGGCTCGCCAAAACCTCGAAACAAACTGGGAACCTCTGTCAGAAACGATGTTCTCCGGAATGCCATGCAAACGAACCACATGCTGGAAAAACAATGGCACCAAATCAGAGGAGGAAAGCAATTTAGACAAGGGCACCAAATGGACCATCTTAGAGAAGCGATCACAAACCACCCAAATGACCGACATTCTTTGAGAGACGGGGAAATCCGAAATAAAATCCATAGAGATATGTGTCCAAGGCCTCTTCGGGACCGGCAAGGGCAAAAGCAACTCACTGGCACGAGAACAGCAGGGCTTAGCCCGAGCACAAATCCCACAGGACTGCACAAAAGAACGCACATCCCGCAACAGAGACGGCCACCAAAAGGATCTAGCCACCAAATCTCTGGTACCAAAGATTCCAGGATGACTAGCCAACACCGAACAATGAACCTCAGAGATAACTTTATTCGTCCACCTATCAGGGACAAACAGTCTCTCCGCTGGGCAACGGTCAGGTCTATTAGCCTGAAATTTTTGCAGCACCCGCCGCAAATCAGGGGAGATGGCAGACAAAATTACCCCCTCTTTGAGAATACCCGCCGGCTCAGGCAAACCCGGAGAATCGGGCACAAAACTCCTAGACAGGGCATCCGCCTTCACATTTTTAGAGCCCGGAAGGTACGAAACCACAAAGTCAAAACGGGAGAAAAACAGCGACCAACGAGCCTGTCTAGGATTCAACCGTTTGGCAGACTCGAGATAAGTCAAGTTCTTGTGATCAGTCAAGACCACCACGCGATGCTTAGCTCCTTCAAGCCAATGACGCCACTCCTCGAATGCCCACTTCATGGCTAGCAACTCTCGATCGCCAACATCATAATTTCGCTCAGCAGGCGAAAATTTCCTGGAAAAGAAGGTGCATGGTTTCATCACCGAGCAATCAGAACTTCTCTGCGACAAAACAGCCCCAGCTCCAATTTCAGAAGCATCAACCTCGACCTGGAACGGAAGCGAAACATCTGGTTGGCACAACACAGGGGCCGAAGAAAAACGACGCTTCAACTCTTGAAAAGCTTCCACAGCAGCAGAAGACCAATTGACCACATCAGCACCCTTCTTGGTTAAATCAGTCAACGGTTTAGCAATACTAGAAAAATTATTGATGAAGCGACGATAAAAAATAGCAAAGCCCAGGAACTTCTGCAGACTCTTCAGAGATGTTGGCTGAGTCCTATCATAAATGGCTTGAACTTTAACAGGGTCCATCTCGATAGTATAAGGAGAAAAAATGAACCCCAAAAATGAAACCTTCTGAACACCAAAGAGACACTTTGACCCCTTCACAAACAAAGAATTAGCACGCAGGACCTGGAACACCATTCTGACCTGCTTCACATGAGACTCCCAATCATCCAAGAAGACCAAAATATCATCCAAGTATACAATCAGGAATTTATCCAGGTACTCTCGGAAGATGTCATGCATAAAGGACTGAAACACTGATAGAGCATTAGAAAGCCCGAATGGCATAACCAGGTACTCAAAATGGCCTTCGGGCGTATTAAATGCTGTTTTCCATTCATCGCCCCGTTTAATACACACAAGATTATATGCACCGCGAAGATCTATCTTGGTGAACCAACTAGCCCCCTTAATCCGAGCAAACAAATCAGACAGCAGCAGCAAGGGGTACTGAAATTTGACTGTAATTTTATTTAGAAGGCGGTAATCAATACAAGGTCTCAGTGAACCATCCTTCTTGGCCACAAAAAAGAACCCCGCTCCCAATGGCGACGATGACGACGAATATGACCCTTCTCCAAAGACTCCTTAACGTAACTCCTCATAGCGGCGTGCTCAGGTACAGATAAATTAAACAGTCGACCCTTAGGAAACTTACTACCAGGAATCAAATCGATAGCACAATCACAATCCCTATGCGGAGGTAGGGCATTGGACTTGGGCTCATCGAATACATCCCGGTAATCAGACAAGAACTCTGGGACCTCAGAAGGGATGGATGATGAGATAGACAGAAATGGAACATCACCATGTACCCCCTGACAACCCCAGCTGGACACAGACATTGATTTCCAATCTAATACTGGGTTATGGACTTGTAGCCATGGCAACCCCAACACGACCACATCATGCAGATTATGCAACACCAGAAAGCGAATATCCTCCTGGTGCGCAGGAGCCATGCACATGGTCAGCTGGGTCCAATACTGAGGCTTATTCTTGGCCAAAGGCGTAGCATCAATTCCTCTCAATGGAATAGGACAATGCAAGGGCTCCAAGACAAACCCACAGCGCCTAGCAAACTCCAAGTCCATCAAATTCAGGGCAGCGCCTGAATCCACAAATGCCATGACAGAATAGGAAGACAAAGAGCAGATCAAAGTAACGGACAAAAGAAATTTCGACTGTACCGTACCAATGGTGGCAGACCTAGCGAACCGCTTAGTGCGCTTAGGACAATCGGAGATAGCATGAGTGGAATCACCACAGTAGAAACACAGCCCATTCTGACGTCTGTGTTCTTGCCTTTCAGCTCTGGTCAAAGTCCTATCGCACTGCATAGGCTCAGGTTTATGCTCAGATAATACCGCCAAATGGTGCACAGATTTACGCTCACGCAAGCGTCGACCGATCTGAATGGCCAAAGACATAGACTCATTCAGACCAGCAGGCATAGGAAATCCCACCATGACATCCTTAAGGGCTTCAGAGAGACCCTTTCTGAAAATAGCTGCCAGCGCACATTCATTCCATTGAGTGAGCACGGACCACTTTCTAAACTTCTGACAATAAATCTCTATCTCATCCTGACCCTGACACAGAGCCAGCAAATTTTTCTCTGCCTGATCCACTGAATTGGGTTCATCATACAGCAATCCGAGCGCCAGAAAAAACGCATCAATATTACATAATGCAGCATCTCCTGGCGCAAGGGAAAATGCCCAGTCTTGAGGGTCGCCACGTAATAAAGAAATAATGATCTTAACTTGTTGAACTGGGTCACCAAAGGAGCGGGGTTTCAAAGCCAGAAATAGTTTACAATTATTTTTAAAATTTAAAAACTTAGCTCTATCTCCAGAAAATAACTCAGGAATAGGAATTTTAGGTTCTAACATAGGATTCTGAACCACTAAATCTTGAATATTCTATACATTTATAACGAGATTATCCATCAAAGAGAACAGACCCTGAATGTCCATGTCCACACCTGTGTTCTGAACCACCCTGATGTAAAGGGGAAAAGAAAGACAGAACACAGTGCAAAGAAAAAAAAATGGTCTCAGAACTTCTCTTTTCCCTCTGTTGAGAAGCATTAGTACTTTGGGCCTCCAGTACTGTTATGAACAGGTAATTCAGAACCACAATGGACCTTGAAGTTCAGAGCACACAAAGGGACCTGACAATTACCAAAAACATAGGACGAGCTCTGAGACGTGCGAACTCTGCTGACCGCAATCCCTAATCCTATCCAACCACACTAAAGGTAGCCGTGGAGCGCTCCTGACCAGTCCTATGCGCCTCGAGCACAGCCTGAGAAACTAGCTAGCCCTAAGAAAGAAAAATAAGCCTACCTTGCCTCAGAGAAATACCCCAAAGGAAAAGGCAGCCCCCCACATATAATGACTGTGAGTAGAGATGAAAATACAAACGCAGAGATGAAATAGATTTAGCAAAGTGAGGCCCAACTTACTGAACAGACCGAAGATAGGAAAGATTGCTTTGCGGTCAACACAAAACCCTACAAACAACCACGCAGAGGGGGCAAAAAGACCCTCCGCACCGACTAACGGTACGGAGGTGCTCCCTCTGCGTCCCAGAGCTTCCAGCAAGCAAGAAAAACCAATATAGCAAGCTGGACAGAAAAAATAGCAAACAAAAATGACACAAGCAAAACTTAGCTTATGCAGGAGAGACAGGCCACAGGAACGATCCAGGAGAAAGCAAGACCAATACTAGAACATTGACTGGAGGCCAGGATCAAAGCACTAGGTGGAGTTAAATAGAGCAGCACCTAACGACTTAACCTCATCACCTGAGGAAGGAAACTCAGAAGCCGCAGTACCACTCTCATCCACCAAAGGAAGCTCATAGACAGAACCAGCCGAAGTACCACTCACGACCACAGGAGGGAGCTTGGCCACAGAATTCACAACACATCAAGCCCATGGCTTAGTAATGGAGATGCATCTTTAAGATGCTTCTCCATTACTAATCCTTTAGTTATATTGCAAATAAACAGCCATAATAAAGACCTTTGATTGAAAGAATGACACAGACTCCTTTAATGAATCTAAATTTAACCATAATCATGTCATCACCGATTACACTGGAGCCATGGTGTCCTGTAATAAAACAAAACTAAAAACAACCATATCCCTCGCCTGTCCGTCATTCTGTCCCACGCCATAATCCATGTCTGGGATAAACAGCTTTGAACCTGGATGTGCCAAGATGAGACTGTCCAGGCTGAGTACCACTGAAAAATGACCTGTTGCGAGTGCAGCATCAGTGACTAGCGGTGACATCATCGAGGTTACTGCAGGCACTGAAGCTGCGATCACAGCCGGGTCCGTGAACTGTGGTGATCTCTGTGAGATCAATACTGCACTGTGCTAGTGATGATCTCACTAAGGTCACCGCAGTTCAGGGGCCGGCTAGGAACGCAGCCTCAGAGACCAGCGGAAACCTTGATGACATCACCGCTAGCCACTAATGTTGCACTCGAAGCAGCTCATTCCTCAGTGGTTCTCAGCTTGGATGGTCGAATCTTGGCACTGTCCAAGTTGAAAACTGTTTATCCCCAGACATGGATTACGGCGTGAGACAGTCAACAGACAGGTGAGAAATTAGGGTTTTCTTATTCTTGTTTTATTACAGAAGACCATGGCGTCAGTGGAATGGGTGATGGTGTAAGTATGGTTTAATTTAGATTCATTAAAGGAGTCTGTGTCATTCTTTCAATTAAAGGACTTTATTCTGGCTGTTTTTTTTTTACAATATAAATATAGGATTAGAAATGGCTTCATTACTAAGCCAAGGGCTTTATGTCACCAGACCATACAAAACTGTCATCAACCCCACAAATATGAACCCCACTTGCCACCACCACTGGGTAAATCGGAAGAGCTGGGCAAAGTGCCAGAATTGGTGTATCTAAAAGATGCACCTTTACTGGGGCAGCTGCAGGCTGCTATTTTTAGGCTGGGGAGAAATAGCCATGGCCCCTTACCAGCCTCAAAATACCAGCCCCCAGCTATCAGCTTTAGCTGAGCTGGCTGTCAAAAGTGAGGGGCACCCCAAGCCGTTTTAATTATTTAAACAAGAGTGGGGACAACCCTATTCATGATATACCCTTATTAATGCTACAGCTGAGAATTGCAGCCCGCAGCTGTGAGTTTTCCCTGGCTGGTTATCAAAAATACAGGGGAACCAAAGTAATTTTTTTAATGATTTATTTATAGCACAGTTTATTTTATCTGTTCTGGCAGCCTTTTTGGCCCCCTAAAGGTGCTGTCAATGCATTTGGCTTTGCCACCCATTGAAGTCAATGGGGTTTAGGTATGTTTGTCCAACTGTTTGGCGAACATCGGGACGTTCGCTGATCTGAACCGAACCTTGAAAGGTTCGCTCATCTCTATCTAGGAGTACCAATACATAACAATTTGAACAGAATGAATATAAGGCCCTCCTTTATGCCTAATACACATGTTTCTGAGTCCCTTATTTTTGGCAGTTCTTGCTTCCTTCATAAATTATGCTGAAATTTCCTATTTTGTAATTAAAAAATCAATTTGGTGTACTTAAATTATATTTTTTTTTCAAATCCTTTTTACATTTTGCCTTATATACAAGTCGTTACACAGGAAAAAATGTTTCTTAACATTTTTTTTTCCTGTAAAATATGATTTCTCGTCAGTTTGGAAAGTTTTATTGTCACTCCTTAAAGTGTAGTAAAAGTGTGACACTATTGTTCTCAGCAGAAATCTGGGAGTCAGAGATGCTTCCAGGAGTCTCTCCCATGCTGTTTTCATTCCATTCAGCAATTTTCCCATCCATTTGAACACTTTCTCTGCCCTCCAGACATCTTTGTAGGGTCTACTGAAAAAATGCTTGGTTTTCCCATTGACTCCCATTATAATTGTTACTCAAAATAAACATGTGAGTATTAGGAATTATTCGGTTCGAGCAACGAGCAACCAAGCATTTTAGTGCTTACTCATTCCTACTCAAGATGCATTGACTACACTGGAAGTCAAAAGGAGAATAGCTATGGACAAATCAACAGTGAAGTCACTGTACAAGGTCTTCAAATCAAGGAACATTTCAATGACAGAGAAGACATGGCTCATACACAATTTGGTCTTTTCTGTGTTAACATATGGATGCGAAACCTGGACAATAAAGAAATAAGACATAAGAAAAATCAACACATTTGAAATATGGTGACCACTCTCTGCTCATTCTTCTCGACCTTTCTGCAGCTTTTGACACTGTTGACCACCCTCTCCTGCTCTCTAGGCTCCAGTCACTAGGCATTAAGGACACTGCTCTCTCCTGGTTCTCCTCCTATCTTTCCGACCGCTCCTTCAGTGTTCTGTTCTCTGGCTCCACTTCATCTCCTCTTCCTCTCACTGTTGGGGTACCTCAGGGCTCAGTCCTTGGCCCCCTTCTGTTCTCTCTCTACACGGCCCCAATTGGACAGACCATCAGCAGATTTGGCTTTCAGTACCATCTTTATGCCGACGACACACAACTATACACGTCATCCCCTGACCTTACCCCCGCTGTACTACAGAATGCCACTGACTGTCTGTCCGCAGTCTCCAACATCATGTCCGCTCTCTATCTGAAACTCAACCTCTCCAAAACTGAACTTCTTCTGCTCCCACCATCTACTAACCTCCCTAAATCTGACATTTCCCTCTCCGTGGGTGGCACCATAATAACACCCCGGCAGCAGGCGCGCTGTCTGGGTGTTATGTTTGACTCCGATCTCTCCTTCACCTCCCATATACAATCTCTTGCCCGCTCGTGCCGCTTACACCTAAAGAACATCTCTAGAATCCGCCCTTTTCTCACCATGGAGACAGCTAAAACCCTCACGGTCGCCCTGATCCACTCCCGCCTGGACTACTGTAACGCTCTATTAATTGGCCTCCCCCTCACTCGACTTTCCCCTCTCCAGTCCATCCTTAATGCAGCAGCCAGGGTCGTCCATCTGGCTAATCGTTACTCGGACGCGTCCGCTCATCGCCAGTCGTTACACTGGCTGCCCATTCATTACAGGATACAATTCAAAGTACTTGTTCTCACCCACAAAGCTCTCCACAGTGCGGCACCCCCTTACATCTCCTCCCTCATTTCTGTCTATCAGCCTAACAGACCACTGCGCTCTGCAAATGACTTTCGGCTAACCTCTGCACTAATCCGTACCTCCCACTCCCGACTCCAAGACTTCTCCCGTGCTGCGCCAATCCTCTGGAATGCTCTACCCCAAGATATTAGGACCATCCATAATTTGCATAGTTTTAGGCGCTCGCTCAAAACACATTTGTTCAGAGCGGCCTATCACGTTCACTAATCAAAGTTATGTTATGTTTGTGTGTGTGTAGCCCATTCACTATCCCCATCTATTCCCCAACCCCTGAAGATGGCTGGACCATGATTGTAAATACATCATTGTAAATACACACCTGTACTTTGTATCTCCCCCACCTCATTGTAGATTGTAAGCTCTCACGAGCAGGGTCGTCTTATTTTGCTTTAATTATTGTATTGTTAACGTTGTTACTTATGACTTTTGTGTTTGAAACTGTTAAACTGTAAAGCGCTGCGGAATATGTTGGCGCTATATAAATAAAGATTATTATTATTATTATTATGGTGCTGGAGAAGAATGATATTAGTACCACAGATGGCAAGAAAAACAAATAAATAGATTTTGGAGCAAATCAAGCCAGGCATGTCAAGGATCACCAAGCTACGGCTAGTCGACTTTGGACACATCATGCGTAAAGGGCAATCACTGGAGAAGGACACCATGGCCAGAAGAAAAAAACAAGGTGACGAGGAAGTCCAGCAACCCGATAGCTTGATACTATCAAAATGTTGGAGAAGACCCTGGTGGACCTATCTAGGTTTGCACAGGATCGTTCTTCCTGTAGAGCGTTCGCAGTCAAGTTGTTAAGGCTCAAGAACGAGCCGAAGGCCAGTAAATAATAAATAACAGATGTTAGCCTTTCTTAAAATGACAAAGAAATCCTAATGCAGAATGAGACTGTAACATCTGCCTGAGACTACAAGCTCTTAAGGCTGCCTCAACAAACTTGGCACAAGTCACTCTGTCTGACAGACTCCAGAGAAATCAAAATGCCCTTTAACCCCTGTATAGGGATCTGGTTTTACAATAGGACCCAGTGGAATGCTACCATGGAAGTAGCTGTCTAGAATTAAGAATAGTCGCCAAGCAGGGTCAGAGCTGAGAGGTCATGTCAAGGACAAAATCAGGATCCGTAAGAATAGTCAGAAACAAGCCGGGTTAAACAGGAATACACTAAATTATACAAGAGCAGAAGACACACACCAAGCCAGTGAAACACTTAACTATATCTGGCAGTTTCCAGCAGGAAGCTAGAAGCCTAAGTAGGGTGTGGTGCTCTCCAACTGGCTGGAGTAGGGAGCTGATAAGTTAAGTTGGAAACACACACAACCTGAAAAAAACACACACCCATACTGCCAGCCAGGCGGCACTAGAGGTCCCAGCCATTCTAACCTTGCTGGCTGGACAGAGTCCGCCGTCCAGAGCTTCTGGTTGGACATACCGCCAGTGCTGCCCCATTAAAACCAATTGCTTTGCACTATTGATTTCCTTCACGACAGCCTTTTCGCCTTCCCCAGTTTCCTCTTTGTATGATCTCCATCATCCCATAGATTGTGTGCCTCTGTTTGGACATGGCACTTTGGTGTTGTTGCTCTCCTCCAAAACACTATTTTGATTAGTTTAATAAAAACCTATCCTAGTAAACCACCATGATAACCAGGGCCTGGCAGGCATCCCAGTCAGGTGGTCTTCCCTTTTAGCATTTTGGGGTTGCAGTATGGGTTCTACTCTCTTACAAGGCAACAAAAAATTATGATGGGTAATGACATCTCGGTCATAAAACCCTGGTCTATAGTGTGTCACAGACAGTCTCGTACTCTTCACCATTGTCGCTTAGTCAGTAAGTTGGCAGCAACAATCCCTGTGCATGCCCTAACAGGAGTCAGTGATATTGCTCCATTAGGCCGCAAGTCCCTTATCAACCAGTCGTTTCCATGAAACAGTTACTCCGGCCGCTTCCGTTTCCTGAAGCGCAGCCCAAAGTCTCCTCTGTACCATAAATTACACTGCAGTTGTCTTAGGTCTGCTGATCGGTTTCCTCTCCCTGGTCTTCTCAATCCCTCTGGTCGGCTCTCTCTCTTGGATCCTTCTTCCTCAAATCCTCTTATCGTCTCTCACTCTGTCTCGATTCCTCTGATCAGCTCCCTCTCTCTGGTGGTATCGATCCCTCTGTTGGGCCTCTCTTTCAGTTCCCTCTATCTCACTCAAGGTTGAAGCTTAAATTCACTGGCCTGTTCTGTGCTGGTAGTTGCAGCTACATGCAGGCTCAGTTACTTCCATATGGATCTCCCCCATGGGGCCGTGGGGTACTCGGTACCGGGTCCTGCAGTTCACAGGGGGATGTCATGGTGGCTGACCCGGTCCGTGGCCCTGGGACGTCCGTGTGAAAGGGAAAGATCTTTAAAGGGATGAAGTTTGTGTTCGTGACGCCACCTGTGGTATTCGGTCAGGATGACCGACGCTGCTTAAGGGGTCCGCTGGGGTGATGTTATGGCAGCTAGATGGTATACCTTCCCACAGGTGAAGTATATCCCCAGGACTTCCTTTTGGAGGCAAGTCCAGAGTCCCCTTGTCCAGGTGGAAATCAGTAGCCTTCCCTTGCGCTGCAGTGTTGTAGTTCCTTACTGCCTAAGGCTTCACATAAGGTCCTCACAGATGTAATGTCTTTCTTTCTGTCCCCCATATAGGATAGGACAAACCCGTATGACTGGTGGCTTGAGGCAGTTTATAGGGACTCTAGCATGCCCCGGCCTCCAAATGTTGCCACCGTGCCTCCTGGGTGTAGGGCGGACAGGTATCTTGCAAATAGCTGTCCTGCCAGTCTCTGGAGCAAGGCATGAAGGTCATTACTCCCTCTGAGTTCCGGCTACCAGGCTTCTGCGCCTCAGAAGGAGGCAGCCTGTGTAGGGCTGGTCCCCTTCTGGTATCCTCTCCTTTGCTACGACTTCCTTCACGCTCGCTGCAATACAGTTCTGCCTTCTGTGTGTCTCTTTCTGGGAGCTGCAGCTCTGAGGGCATGCACAGCTCCTTTGGACCCTCTGTCCACCTCAGACTACTGTCTGGAATATTCTAACTCTCCCTACAGACTACCAGTTATATATATGGGGAGTGACCTAATAAATAGGAGCATAAGCTCCCCCTGGTGGTCTGGAGTGTGAAATGTGTTGAATGTTTGTGATACCTGGATGCAGTTATCCTTCTTTGCCTCCAAACATAGCATCACTCTCCCCGAGAGGAAAGCAATACCACTGCGACAACCAGTACCCTGGGGCGCCGCACATTCATCTGTCCTGAAACAGGTTTAGCCGTTGACTCCTCCCCTTCTCTGATTCTCTTCGCCTTTTATAATTTTTACCTGCGACATCGTTGTCTCATGAATGACCTTGTGTTCCTCCCTTTTGGTCCCCCCTTCCCCGCAACTCACACCTATTTTATAGTTCTTGCACGTTTTTTGGTCCTGTTCTTACAAGCTCTGGCCACTAGATGGAGATGTTTGCTTATTTAAGCTTTACTGTACACTCAGCTACAGAAGACCTTAATCCTCTAATATTCCTCCTCTTTTTAAACTCTAGATGTTCTTCGGGGGCAGTCCCAGCATTGCTAGTATCTGACTACATAACTGTTTCCTGAATTAAGTACTGCCAGACAAAGTCATCCTCTGTGTACTTTATGGGTGGGACACCAGCATTGGCACAATCAGTTCTGCTTTGCTTGTTTGTCCTGGACTACTTGGGCATTCTGATATGTGTCCTGTAAGTTCAGTCCTCACTCTATTCTCAGAGTTTGTTTCAGGTAGTAGTGTTAATTTGCTTAGCACTGCAGGTACTACCCACCCTTCATCTGCAAACCTTATTGGTGCAGAATTCCCATGCTCTTTGTGGGGTTCAGTCACTCTCTCCTCTTCAAACACACAGGGACAGAGCATGTTGAGGTGCAGCACACTTCCTGGTGTCTCATCTTCTCCCTTTGGTAGGACCTTATACACTAAATTTTTGAGGTGCTCTGTCATTGGCATGTGGGCTACCAGCAGTCCTGGCATTACTTCTCCTGTCCTAAGAGGTTCAATCTGCACATGCACTCCTTCCAAGGTCGTACAGGCCCAGATCGGCATAGTGAGCACTATCTGGCTATATGGTAAAGTGACTGTGGCAGTAGAGGGAACCACTGATTTTCCAAGCCATGAAAAGCGACTGGCAATCCTTGGATCTGACTGGCCCAGATCAGCTGCTAGAATATCCTTCTGCTAGGGTGGTGCCATGTTGCTTGCCTCCAACAGCTTACTTGCCGGCCATTCACCAGGAACTGCCCTACTTCCTTCAGGACATTCATCCCCAACATCATGATTGGTCCATCTCCAACGGGCCTTTCATAAAAACGATCCATTTATTTGCTATGTTTTGCCCACACACTCATATGACCATCCATATCACTTCCGCTACTAGTAATCCTGTATCCGTAAGAGAACGAATCTTCTGTCCATTCAATTAAGCCCACAAAGTGGAACATTCAGAAATGACATCTTTGGAGCATTCGTTCCCCCATGTAGTGGATACTGACCCCACAGTGTGCTCCCTTACTGCAGGGCACCTTATTTTAATGGCTGCCTCAGTCGTTGGCCATCACGTCTTGCGCAATTCTTTGACATGTGTCCCATTCCTTCACACATGCATCAGTCAACCCTGCCCTCTACTGTCTCTCTAGATCTGAATTGTTGGTACTTAGATGGGGCATAGCCTTCCTTGGCATCCGTTCATACCAGGGCACTGAATCTGATTCTGGTGCAGTTGTAATAGTTTTTTTTATACTCAACAGTTCTCCCCGGATCTCTTGCATCTCCTGGAGCAGCTTAAGGGCCCAATCTAGTTCAGCATTGGTAACCCTTGAGGTAGTTATTTTGTGGCTCTGGATCATGCCAGCCACAGTGGATGCCTCGTGTTCTCGTACCCTTGCTACTGCTCTAGACCTGTCTCAGATAGGTATCCCTTAGGCTCACAACTAGCTGTTCCCTTAACACTTCGTCCATCAAGCCTAGACTCTTATGCTCACCCTCGGTCTTTTTAGTGATCTGAGCCATTGCTTCCTATAATGCTTTCACAAATGAGTAACTGTCTCTCCCTCTCTCTGAACCTGACGGAAGAGGCAAATGCACAGATAACCTAAGGCTACGTTCACATTAGCATTGCGCACCGCTGCGTCGGCGACGCAACACATGACGCACAAAAAAACGCGCGCAAACGCACGCAAAAACGCTGCGTTTTGCGACGCGTGCGTCGTTTTTTGACGAAAATCGGACGCACAAAAAATGCAACTTGTTGCATTTTCTTGCGTCCGACGCTAGCGTCGGAAACGACGCACGTGTCGGAAAACGCAACAAAAAAAACGCATGCGTCCCCCATGTTAAACATAGGGGCGCGTAGCCGCTGCGTCGCCGCTGCGTCGCCGACGCAACAGCGACGCACATTAGCGGAACGCTAATGTGAACGTAGTGTGTCACCATGCATGTCCTCAAAGATTTTTACCACTTTATCTACAGTATCATGGTCCCCCTGGCCATCTGAACATGATTGTCTGTTGGGCCTCTCCATCTTGGGTCAGTAATACTAACTCTGCCTGTAAGGCAGGTGTCATGGGGTGCATTCGTAACATATTTTTTTAAACGCTCAACCCAATCCCGCATTGGTAAATTGTCACCCGTAAATATTTGTATATTGCTGAGCATAGCTCAGAGGGTAAGGTTGCCCCCTCTTGTATCAGTTACCGACTGACCCGACGATTCTGCGCCTCAGTCTTGCATCCTGACGACTACACCAAGTTTAAACTGGTGGGTTGATGCAAAGGCGCAGAAGATGAAGACACAGTGGTAACTTAACCAAAGATTATTGATTTAACACAGTGGTTTAGGTGATTAGGATACAGAATTAAGAAAGATTTACAAATTTGAAGTATTTTACAATGGAAATGTATACGCTTTTTAGAGGTGTGAGTTGCTATACCAATTCTAACAATATAATCTCTATCTTACAAGACAACAAACAATAATGATCGGTAATGAGGTCTCGGTCCTAATACCCTGGTCTCCAGTTTGTCACAATTAGGGTACCGTCACACAGTGGCATTTTGATCGCTACGATGGCACGATCCGTGACGCTCCAGCATCGTAACAATATCGCTCCAGCGTCGTAGACTGCGGTCACACTTTGCAATGTACAACGCTGGAGCGATAATTTCATGACGTATGTGCGATGTAGAAGCCGTTGGTTACTATGCGCACATCGTATACAATATCGTGCACACCTTTGTTACACCATGCGATCATGCCGCCACAGCGGGACACTAGACGACGAAAGAAAGTTTCAAACGATCTGCTACGACGTACGATTCTCGGCGGGGTCCCTGATCGCAGGAGCGTGTCAGACACTGCGATATCGTAACTATATCGCTGGAACGTCACGAATCGTGCCGTCGTAGCGATCAAAATGCCACTGTGTGACGGTACCCTTAGTCTCGTACTCTTCACCATCGTCGCTTAGTCTGTACGTCGGCAATAACAATCTCAGTACAGGCCCTAACAGGAGTCAGTGGTATTACTTCATGAGGTCGCAAGTCCCTTATTGAATAGTTGCTTCAGAGATGTGTTTACTTCAGCCGCCTCCCTTTCCTGAGGCACAGTTCCAAGTCCCATCTGTACCGTAATTTACACCCAGTCATCTGAGTTCCTCTGATCAGCTCCCTCTTTATCTCAATTCCTCTTATCATCTCAACTACTATGGTAGACCATCTCTCTTGCATCCCTTTTCCTCAATTCCTCTGATTGACTCCTTCTTTCGGATTATCTCAGTCCCTCAAGTGGGCCCTGTCTCTCGAATTCCTCTTTCTCGATTCCACTGATCGGCTCCCTCTCTTGGGTCGTCTCAATCCCTCTGGTCGGACCTCTCTCTCGGATCCCTCTTTCTCACTCAAGGTTGAGGCTTCATTTCACTGGTCTGCTAGTAGTTGCGGCTATAAGCCAGCTGAGCTGCTGCCATACATCTGTCCTGATGCATGTGGAGCCCTAGACTCCTCCACTTCTTTGCTCCCCTGAGCCTTTTATAATTCTCATTTGTGACACAGTTAGCACCTGACCTTTTCTATTTTATGGTTCCTGCTTGTTCTCTTTTGGTTCCTGTTCTTACAAGCTATGGCCACTTGATGGCGATGTTTGCTTATTTAACCCCTTCACCTCAAAGCTTGTTTTCTCCTTCCTGACCAGGCCAAATTTTACAATTCTGACCACTGTCACTTTATGTGGATACAACTCTGGAACGCTTCAAAGCATCCCAGTGATTCTGAGAACGTTTTTGTGTGACATATTGTACTTCATGATAGTGGTAAAATTTGTTTGATATGACTTGTGTTTATTTGTCAAATTATCAGAAAAATGGTGAAAAAATTGTAAATTTTGCAAATTTAAAACTTTTAATTTTTATGCCCTTAACCCCTTAACCCCCAAGGGTGGTTTGAACGTTAATAACCGGGCCAATTTTTACAATTCTGACGACTGTCCCTTTATGAGGTTATAACTCTGGAACGCTTCAACGGATCCCAGTGATTCTGACATTTTTTTCTCATGACATATTGTACTTCATGATAGTGGTAAAATTTCTTTGATATTACCTGTGTTTATTTGTGAAAAAACGGAAATTTGGCAAAAATTTGGAAAACTTCGCAGTTTTCCAACTTTGAATTTTTATGCCCTTAAATCACAGAGATATGTCACACAAAATACTTAATAAGTAACATTTCCCACATGTCTACTTTACATCAGCACAATTTTGGAACCAATTTTTTTTTTTCTTAGGGAGTTATAAGGGTTAAAAGTTGACCAGCAATTTCTCATTTTTACAACACCATGTTTTTTAGGGACCACATCACATTTGAAGTCATTTTGAGGGGTCTATATGACAGAAAATAACCAAGTGTGACACCATTCTAAAAACTGCACATCTCAAGGTTCTCAAAACCACATTAAAGAAGTTTATTAACCCTTCAGGTGTTTCACAGGAATTTTTGGAATGTTTAAAAAAAAACGAACATTTAATTTTTTTTCACAAAAAATTTACTTCAGCTCCAATTTGTTTTATTTTACCAAGGGTAACAGGAGAAAATGGACCACAAAAGTTGTTGTGCAATTTGTCCTGAGTATGCTGATACCCCATATGTGGGGGGTGAACCACTGTTTGGGCACATGGCAGAGCTCGGAAGGGAGGAGAGCCATTTAACTTTTCAATGCATAGTAACATAGTAACATAGTAACATAGTTAATAAGGCCGAAAAAAGACATTTGTCCATCCAGTTCAGCCTATATTCCATCATAATAAATCCCCAGATCTATGTCCTTCTACAGAACATAATAATTGTATGATACAATATTGTTCTGCTCCAGGAAGACATCCAGGCCTCTCTTGAACCCCTCGACTGAGTTCGCCATCACCACCTCCTCAGGCAAGCAATTCCAGATTCTCACTGCCCTAACAGTAAAGAATCCTCTTCTATGTTGGTGGAAAAACCTTCTCTCCTCCAGACGCAAAGAATGCCCCCTTGTGCCCGTCACCTTCCTTGGTATAAACAGATCCTCAGCGAGATATTTGTATTGTCCCCTTATATACTTATACATGGTTATTAGATCGCCCCTCAGTCGTCTTTTTTCTAGACTAAATAATCCTAATTTCGCTAATCTATCTGGGTATTGTAGTTCTCCCATCCCCTTTATTAATTTTGTTGCCCTCCTTTGTACTCTCTCTAGTTCCATTATATCCTTCCTGAGCACCGGTGCCCAAAACTGGACACAGTACTCCATGTGCGGTCTAACTAGGGATTTGTACAGAGGCAGTATAATGCTCTCATCATGTGTATCCAGACCTCTTTTAATGCACCCCATGATCCTGTTTGCCTTGGCAGCTGCTGCCTGGCACTGGCTGCTCCAGGTAAGTTTATCATTAACTAGGATCCCCAAGTCCTTCTCCCTGTCAGATTTACCCAGTGGTTTCCCATTCAGTGTGTAATGGTGATATTGATTCCTTCTTCCCATGTGTATAACCTTACATTTATCATTGTTAAACCTCATCTGCCACCTTTCAGCCCAAGTTTCCAACTTATCCAGATCCATCTGTAGCAGAATACTATCTTCTCTTGTATTAACTGCTTTACATAGTTTTGTATCATCTGCAAATATCGATATTTTACTGTGTAAACCTTCTACCAGATCATTAATAAATATGTTGAAGAGAACAGGTCCCAATACTGACCCCTGCGGTACCCCACTGGTCACAGCGACCCAGTTAGAGACTATACCATTTATAACCACCCTCTGCTTTCTATCACTAAGCCAGTTACTAACCCATTTACACACATTTTCCCCCAGACCAAGCATTCTCATTTTGTGTACCAACCTCTTGTGCGGCACGGTATCAAACGCTTTGGAAAAATCGAGATATACCACGTCCAATGACTCACTGTGGTCCAGCCTATAGCTTACCTCTTCATAAAAACTGATTAGATTGGTTTGACAGGAGCGATTTCTCATAAACCCATGCTGATATGGAGTTAAACAGTTATTCTCATTGAGATAATCCAGAATAACATCCCTCAGAAACCCTTCAAATATTTTACCAACAATAGAGGTTAGACTTACTGGCCTATAATTTCCAGGTTCACTTTTAGAGCCCTTTTTGAATATTGGCACCACATTTGCTATGCGCCAGTCCTGCGGAACAGACCCTGTCGCTATAGAGTCCCTAAAAATAAGAAATAATGGTTTATCTATTACATTACTTAGTTCTCTTAGTACTCGTGGGTGTATGCCATCCGGACCCGGAGATTTATCTATTTTAATCTTATTTAGCCGGTTTCGCACCTCTTCTTGGGTTAGATTGGTGACCCTTAATATAGGGTTTTCATTGTTTCTTGGGATTTCACCTAACATTTCATTTTCCACCGTGAATACCGTGGAGAAGAAGGTGTTTAATATGTTAGCTTTTTCCTCGTCATCTACAACCATTCTTTCCTCACTATTTTTTAAGGGGCCTACATTTTCAGTTTTTATTCTTTTACTATAGATATAGTTGAAGAACAGTTTGGGATTAGTTTTACTCTCCTTAGCAATGTGCTTCTCTGTTTCCTTTTTGGCAGCTTTAATTAGTTTTTTAGATAAAGTATTTTTCTCACTATAGTTTTTTAGAGCTTCAATGGTGCCATCCTGCTTTAGTAGTGCAAATGCTTTCTTTTTACTGTTAATTGCCTGTCTTACTTCTTTGTTTAGCCACATTGGGTTTTTCCTATTTCTAGTCCTTTTATTCCCACAAGGTATAAACCGCTTACACTGCCTATTTAGGATGTTCTTAAACATTTCCCATTTATTATCTGTATTCTTATTTCTGAGGATATTGTCCCAGTCTACCAGATTAAGGGCATCTCTAAGCTGTTCAAACTTTGCCTTCCTAAAGTTCAGTGCAAAAATGCAAAATTGATTGGAATTGAGATGGGACGCCATGTTGCGTTTGGAGAACCCCTGATGTGCCTAAACATTGAAACCCCCCACAAGTGACCCCATTTTGGAAAGTAGACCGCCTAAGGAACTTATCTAGATGTGTGGTGCACACTTTGACCCACCAAGTGCTTCACAGAAGTTTATAATATAGAGCCATAAAAATAAAAATTCTTTTTTTTTTTAACAAAAATAATTTTTTATCCCCCAGTTTTGTATTTTCCCAAGGGTAACAGGAGAAATTGGACCCCAACAGTTGTTGTCCAATTTGTCCTGAGTACGCTGATACCTCATATGTGGGGGGGAACCACCGTTTGGGTGCATGGCAGAGCTCGGAAGGGAAGCGCCTTTTGGAATGCAGACTTAGATGGATAGGTCTGCAGGCGTCACGTTGCATTTGCAGAGCCCCTGATGTACCCAAACAGTAGAAACCTCCCACAAGTGACCCCATATTGGAAACTAGACCCCCCAAGGAACTTATCTAGATGTGTTGTGAGAACTTTGAACCCCCAAGTGTTTCACTACAGTATATAATGCAGAGCCATGAAAATAAACAATCATTTTTTTTAGGATGAACTCTTGCTTGGGCACACGGGAGAGCTCGGAAGGGAAGGAGCACTGTTTTACTTTTTCAACGCAGAATTGGCTGGAATTGAGATCGGACGCCATGTCGCGTTTGGAGAGCCCTTGATGTGCCTAAACAGTGGAAGCCCCCAATTCTAACTGAAATCCTAACCCAAACACACCTCTAACCCTAATCCCAACTGTACCATAACACTAACCACACCCCTAACCCGAACATGCCTCTAACCCTAACCCCAACAACACCCCTAACCCCAACACACCCCTAGCCCCAACAGACCCCTAACCCTAATCCCAACTCTAACCACACCCCTAACTCCAACACACCCCTAACCCAAATCCCAACCATAACCCTAACCACACTCCTAACCCTGACACACACCTAACCCTAATCCCAACCATAAATGTAATCCAAACCCTAACTTCATCCCCAACATTAACCCTAACTTTAGGCCCAACCCAAACCCTAACTTTAGCCCCAACCCTAACTTTATCCCAAACCCTAACTGTAGCCCTAACCCCACCCCTAACCCTAGCCCCTACCCTAACCCTAGCCCTAACCCTTGCCCTAACCCTAGCCCCAACTCTAACCCTAGCCCGAACACTAACCCTAGCCCTAACCCTAGCCCCAACCCTAACCCTAGCCCTAATGGAGCGCACCCAGACACAGGGCCTCTCTGGTTCAGTTCTGAGGCTGTCACGGTGGCTAGACCCGGTCCGCGACCCTGCTAAGGGGCGTCCAATGAAAGTAGTATTGCAGTCTGTCAGGGGTTCGTGACGCCACCTGTGGTGTTCGGTCAGGGTGACCAACGCTGCTGTGGGGTCCACTGGGGTGATGGAATGGCAGCTGGTTGGTATGAGTTCCCACAGGTGAAGTATGTCCCCAGGGCTTCCCAGTAAGGTGGATGGTGATGGTGTGAGGTGCAGGCAATAACGAGGACACAAGGTTGCAGTCTCTTTACCTTTTTACTGAAGGCTTCAATATACTCAGTCCAGAGCACGTTCAACCGGGCTATCAGAGACCGGCCAGTCCGATGGGCACATCCAGAGTTTCCCTCGCAGATGGAAATCGTTGCCTACCAATAGCACCTGTGTGTTGTAGTCCTACCCTGCTGAGCATTCGGAATAGTCCTCACAACTGCTGCTCTCGTTCGTTCGTTCTCCACAGCTTGTTCTCTCTCTCGTTCTTTGGTTCCAGATGTTGCTAGTTTCTAACGTCCCCCAGATATGTTATGGCTAGGACGCCACCCATTTGACGGGAAGGCTTGGAGGTCTTCCGGGACCCTAGAGATGCCCCTCTCCCAATGTTGCCCCCTATGTCTTCGTAGGTGCAGAAGGTAGACAGCCAACCTATAATCAACTGTCCAGCAGAATTTGAAGTAAGGCCTGAAGTCAGTTACTCCTACGGTGATCCGACCACCGACTACGCGCCTCAGTAAGATGTTGCCTTCCTCTCTCGGCACGACTCTTACTGGCTCTCCTTTGTGCTGATCTCGTTTACACTGTTCCACAATATTCTTCCCTTCGTGTCTCTTTCTTAGGATACCGCCGCAAGGTGTGCAGGCGCAGTTCCGTTACGTTCTGTTCTGTTCGCTAGGCACCTGCCAGGTTCCCACGCCTGACAGTGACCCCCCTGTGCCTTCTCCCTGCAACACCCCCTGCCACGGGATGTTGCCTGGTTCCAACCCAGTCAGCTTTTAACTAACTTCCTCCCCAGCCCCTAGTTTTACTAGTGTGAGGAGTGGCCCAATAAATAAAGCCTTTTTCTCCCCCTAGTGGCCGGAGTGTGAAGTGTAATGTGTTCTGGTGATACCTGGTCAGGAGAACTCTTTAGTGCCATCAGACGTACCGCTGCTCCCCTTAGTGGCAGAGCGCTATACTGCAACGACCAGGTCTCTGGGGCGCTGCACTAACCCTAGCCCCAACCCTAACCCTAGCCCCAACCCTAACCCTAGCCTGAACCCTAACCCTAGCCTGAACCCTATCCCTTGCCCCAACCCTAACCCTAGCCCCAACCCTAACCCTAGCCCCAACCCTAATCCTAGCCTCAACCCTAACCCTAGCCCTAACCCTAGCCCCAACCCTAACCCTAGCCCCAACCCTAACCCTAATCCTAGCCCAACCCTAACCCTAGCCCCAACCCTAACCCTAGCCCCAACCCTAACCCTAGCCTCAACCCTAACCCTAGCTCCAACCCTAGCCCCAACCCTAGCCCCAATCCTAACCCTAACCCTAATGGGAAAATGGAAATAAATACATTTTTTTATTTTATTATTTTTCCCTAACTAAGGGGGTGATGAAGGGGGGTTGGATTAATATTTTTAGCGTTTTTTTAGCGGATTTTTGTGATTGGCAGCTGTCACACGCTAAAAGACCCTTTTTTTGCAAAAAATAGTTTTTGCGTCCCCATATTTTGAGAGCTATAATTTTTCCATATTTTGGTCCACAGAGTCATGTGAGGTCTTGTTTTTTGCGGGATGAGTTGTTGATGTTTTTATTGGAACCCTTTTCGTACACGTGACATTTTTTGATCACTTTTTATTCCGATTTTTGTGAGGCAGAATGACCAAAAAGCAGCTATTCATGAATTTCTTTTTGGAGGGGCGTTTATACCGATCCACGTTTGGTGAAATTGATAAAGCAGCTTTATTCTTCGGGATAGTACGATTACAGCAATACCTCATTTATATTTTTTTTATGTTTTGGCGCTTTTATATATGATAACAACTATTTTATAGAAAAATAATTATTTTTGCAATGCTTTATTTTGAGGACTATAACTTTTTTATTTTTTTGCTGATGATGCTGTATGGCGGGTTGTTTTTTGCGGGACAAGATGACGTTTTCAGCGGTACCATGGTTATTTATATCCGTATTTTTTATCGCGTGTTATTCCACTTTTTGTTTGGCGGTATGATAATAAAGCATTGTTTTTTGCCTCATTTTTGTATTTTTACAGTTTTGACAGTTATGGTTTTATTTTTCACTGAAGGGGTTAACTAGTGGGACAGTTTTATAGGTCGGGTCGTTACTGACGCAGCGATTCCAAATATGTGTACTTTTATTGTTTTTTTTAGATAAAGAAATGTATTTATGGGAACAATATTTTTTTTCTTTATCTAGGATTTTAAAAAAAAATTTTTTTACAGGCACTGCAGGGATGCTTGCAAGCGCTTGCTCTGAGCAGGCACTTGCAAGCCACCTCCCTGCAGGACCCGGAAGCAGCCCCGTGGCCATATTGGATCCGGGGCCTGCAGGGAAGAGGAGGTAGGAGACCCTCGGAGCAACGCAATCACATCGCGTTGCTCCGAGGGTCTCAGGGAAGCACGCAGGGAGCCCCCTCCCTGCGCAATGCTTCCCTATGCCACCAGAACACTGTGATCATGTTTGACATAGTGCTAGATGTCAGCCGTGATATGACGTACTATCCCGTCACTGGGAATTAAGTCCCAGGTCACCTTGACGGGATAGTACGTCATATGGGATTAAGGGGTTAAATTCTAGAGTTATATCACACACAATAGTTAATAAATAACCTTTCTCACATGTTGACTTTATATCAGTATAATTTTTCAAGCATAATTTTTTTGTTAGGAAGTTATAAGGGCTAAAAGTTGACCAGCAATTTTTCATTTTTCCAACAAAATTTACAAAATCATTTTTTAGGGACCACATCACATTTGAAGTGACTTTGAGGGGCTTATATGACAGAAAATACCCCAAATTGACACCATTCTAAAAATTGCATCCATCAAGGTGCTCAAAACCACATTCAAGAAGTTTATTAACCCTTCAGTTGCTTCACAGGAATTTTTGGAATGTGGAAAAAAAATTAACATTTAAATTTTTTTATTTTGGCAAGGGTAACAGGAAAAAATGGACCCCAAAATTTGTTGTGTAATTTTTCCTGAGCATGCCGATACCTCATATGAAGGAGAAAACCACTGTTTAGGCACATGGCAGAGCTTGGAAGAGAAAGAGCACCATTGACTTTTTGATTGTAAAATTTCCTTGAATCGTTAGAGGATGTCATATCCTGTTTGGATGCCTAAACAGTGGAAACTCCCCACAAGTGACCCCATTTTGGAAACTAGACCACTCAAGAAATGTATTTAGATGCATGGTAAGCACTTTGAACCCCTAGGTGCTACACAGAAGTTTATAACATTGAGCCGTGAAAATAATAAAATCACATTTTCAACACAAAAATGTTATTTTAGCCCCAAGTTTTTCATTCTCATAAGGGTACCAAGAGAAACTAGACCATAAAATTTCCTCTGCAATTTCTCCTGAGTACGCCGATAAGCCATATGTGGGGGAATACGACTTTTGAGACACAGTGCAAAGCTCAGAAGGGAAGAGATGCCATATAGGAGCTCGGATTTTGCTGGAATGATTTGAAGATGTCACATTGGCCGAGCCCTTGAGGTGCTAGAACAACAAAAAAACCCTATTTGTCAACTCATTTTACAAACTACACTCCTCAATGCATTCATCTAGGGATGCAGTGATCATATTGACACCGCATGTGCCTCACAGAATTTTATACTATTGAGCGGTGAAAAAAGGATAATTACATTTCTTCCACTAAAATGTTGTATTAGTCCCAATACCCTACATGTAATGGGAAAATATTTTTCAGGCACAATGCAAAGCTCAAAAGGCAAAGAGCGCCAGATTGGACTGTTAGGCAGGCGTTAAACCTAACGTATCAAAATACGGTGCGTTTTTATGGCCGAAATACGCAGAAAAGTTCGTGAACAATGATCCGTATTCAATGCGAGGATGCAATTTTTTTCTCCAAAAACTATCAGTATGTCATCCTTATGGCATCCGTATGGCATTCGTACGGCAAGATTTTCTCGCCGGCTTGCAAAATGGACATAGAATGGATCCATGGGCTCAAATATTCGTAAAAACATATATACAGTCTATATATATGTCAGTGAGACACACATATATATTATTATTATTATTATTATTTATTGTTATGGCGCCATTTATTCCATGGCGATTTACATGTAAGGAGTAGAGAGGACCCTGCCCGCGAAGGCTCACGATCTACAAGGGATGGGTGGGAATACAGTAGGCGAGGGTAGAGCTGGTCATGCAGCGGTTTGGTATATATACAGTATTTATATACTGTATATACTGTATATATATATATACAGTTGGGTTTGATAAGGAGATAGCAAAAGCCGGCAATTGAATTGCTGGCTTTTATGCTATCTAGCTCTGTATCAAATATATATATATATATATATATATATATATATATACCGTATATACTCGAGTATAAGCCGACCGAAGTATAAGCCGACCCCCTTAATTTTGCCACAAAAAACTGGGAAAACTTATTGACTCGAGTATAAGCCTAGGGTGGAAAATGCAGCAGCTACCCGTGAATTTCAAAAATAAAAATAGATGCTCCATACCGTTCATTATGGCCCCATAGCTGTGCCATATAGTGCTCTGCACCGTTCATTATTGACCCATAGATGTACCATAGAAAGGTGTGCCATATAGTGCTCTGCACCGTTCATTATTGCCCCATAGCTGTGCCATATAGTGCTCTGCACAGTTCATTATTGCCCCATAGCTGTGCCATATAGTGCTCTGCACCGTTCATTATTGCCCCATAACTGTACCATATAGTGCTCTGCACCGTTCATTATTGCCCCATAGCTGTGCCATATAGTGCTCTGCACCGTTCATTTTTGCCCCATAGATGCTCCGTATAAAGCTGTGCCATTGCTGCTGCTGCAATAATAAAAAAAAAATGCCATACTCAACTCTCTTGCTTGCAGCTCCTGGCGTCTCGTCCCGGCGTCTCTCTGCACTGACTGATCAGGCAGAGGGCGGCGCGCACACTATATGCGTCATTGCGCCCTCTGACCTGAACAGTCAGAGCAAGAGGACGGGAAGACGGAGCGGCGCCCGGTGTGTGGAACGCGGACAGGTGAATATAAAATACTCACCTAGTCCCGCCGCTCCTGACGCTGCCCCTGCCTGTCACACTGTCTTCGGGTGCCGCAGCTCTTCCTGTCAGCGGTCACTGGCACCGCTCAGAGGAATGAATATGTGGCTCCACCCCTATGGGAGTGGAGTCCATATTCATTTCTCTAATGAGCGGTCCCACGTGACCGCTGAACAGGGGAAGAGCTGCGGCACCCGGAGACAGTGTGACAGGCAGGGGCAGCGTCAGGAGCGGCGGGACTAGGTGAGTATGCCTCAGCGCCCTCTTTTTTTCTCCTGTAAACTCTATGTTGATGCCTTTGCCCAAAAAGCTCTACTTTTGTCTCATCTGACCAGAGAACATTCTTCCAAAACGTTTTAGGCTTTTTCAGGTAAGTTTTGGCAAACTCCAGCCTGGCTTTTTTATGTCTCAGGGTAAGAAGTGGGGTCTTCCTGGGTCTCCTACCATACAGTCCCTTTTCATTCAGACGCTGACGGATAGTACGCGTTGACACTGTTGTACCCTCGGCCTGCAGGGCAGCTTGAACTTGTTTGGATGTTAGTCTAGGTTCTTTATCCAACATCAGCACAATCTTGCGTTGAAATCTCTTGTCAATTTTCCTTTTCCGTCCACATCTAGGGAGGTTAGCCACAGTGCCATGGTCTTTAAACTTCTTGATGACACTGCGCACGGTAGATACAGGAACATTCAGGTCTTTGGAGATGGACTTGTAGCCTTGAGATTGCTCATGCTTCCTCACAATTTGGTTTCTCAAGTCCTCAGACAGTTCTTTGATCTTCTTTCTTTTCTCCATGCTCAATGTGGTACACACAAGGACACAGGACAGAGATTGAGTCAACTTTAATCCATGTCAACTGGCTGCAAGTGTGATTAAGTTATTGCCAACACCTGTTAGGTGCCACAGGTAAGTTACAGGTGCTGTTAATTACACAAATTAGAGAAGCATCACATGATTTTTCGAACGGTGCCAATACTTTTGTCCACCCCTTTTTTATGTTTGGTGTGGAATTATATCCAATTTGGCTTCAGGACAATTCTTTTTGTGTTTTTTCATTTAAGATAAATTAAATTAAGATAATAATACCAAAGAATTTGTGATTGCAATCATTTTCAGGAAGAAACTGAGTATTATCTGACAGAATTGCAGGGGTGTTAATACTTTTGGCCATGACTATATATATATGTATATGTATATATATATATATATATATATATATATATACATATATATATATATACATATATATATATATATCTACCTATTCTATGTATAGACATTTATTTTATCTATTCTATTCTAACCTGTCAGTGTGATTTTACTGTACACCGCACTGAATTACTGGCTTTTTTATAGAACACCGGTGCGTACTTCTTGCAAGTCACACGCATGGTCCATGTGTAATCCGTATTTTTATCGCCCCCATAGACTTTCATTGGTGGATTTTTGCGCAATACGCTGACAAACACAGCATGCTGCGATTTTCTCAGCCCGTAAAATACGGCCAAGAAATATACGGCTGATGGAAGCAGCCCCATAGGGAAACATTAGTCCGAGAGTAATGCGTTGTTTTTGCGCCTCTTCCTCGTCAGTATTCCTCTCTAGTGTGACCCCGGCCTTTTGGTTTGCAGGTACCATGACCCACTCGGAGAACCCAAGAGGTGTCAGAACAGCAGAAACCCTCATAAGTTACCCTATTCTACAAACAACACCTCTCAATAAATTCATCTAGGGGTGCAGTGATCATATTGACACCACGGATGTGTCACAGAATTTTAAACCATTGGGCAGTGAAGAAAAAATAACTACATTTTTATCACCAAAATTTAGTTTGTAGATTTTACATTTTCAAACAAGAAGTGGGTACAAATGACACCAAAATGTGTCCCACAATTTCTACTGAACATAGCAATACCCAATATGTGGCTGTACAGTATTACTTAGCCATATGGAGAGACTCAGGAGGAACAGAGCGCTATTTGCCTCCTTGACCACAGATTTTCCTAGAACAGTTTGCGGACTCCATATACAGAGCCCCTAATTGCTAGAAGAGCAGAATCCCCACTCAAGTGACCTCATTTAGGAAATTATACCCCTTTGGGAATTTATCTACGCGTGTAGTGCCGATTTTGACTGCATGGATATTTTCAAGAATTACGCAGCAATATATACGTATATATATATATATATATATATGCATTGTTTTTGTCCCAGCGATGCTGTTGCTTTTCAAGAGTCTCATTTGCCCGTTGTTGTCTACGACGTTGTGCCTTTGCTGCTTCCATTGTCATTGGTGTTCTTTTTAGGAGGAGCCATGTTGACGTTGATATTTGCTTTTTAAAGGGGTTTTCCCATGAACAAAAGTTCATTTTAAAAATTGTCTGTGTCTGACCGTGTACAGAACATACCACAGCCCCTGGGCAGGGGAAAAAGCAAAAGACAATATTGACATTACAACAGGAGATCGCAGAGCATACATTTTGTGAGGTAAAATATTTTTTAAAAACAGTCAGTGAAATATTTTACCTCACAAAATGAATCCTCTGTGATCCTCTGCTGTAATGTCAGTATTGTCTTTTGCTTCCTCCCCTGTCCAGGAGATGTGGTATGCTCCGTACACGGTCAGACACAGTCAATTTTTAAAATGAACTTTCTTTTGTGGGAAAACCCCTTTAATGTGACCGACTTCCTCTGCCTGTAGACACATAGCGCATCTGCCGCCGGGATCAGCCGAATGATTCAATGCACCTGTGTGTAATTCGCGCAGGCACAGTAAATCAGAGACTACCGCCATCTTTGTGCAGACAGATAGCGGCGGTCACATTAAAACTGCGCATGCACTGCTCCTGTACAAAGATGGCGGCAGTCAGTGAATCATTCGGCCGATCCCAGTGACGGCATGTTCGCAACGGTGTTCCGCTGGTGGTACCGCGCAAGAGGCTGTGTGAGTGTGAATGTGTGCGATTGTGAGTGTGAATGTGAGTGAATGTGTGTGAATGTGAGTGTGAGTATGAGAGTGTGTTTATGAGTGTGTGAGTGTGAGTGTGAATGTGAGTAAGTGTGCGAGTGTGTGTGTGTGTGTGTGTGTGAGAGTGTGAGTGTGGTGCAACGGTGTTCCACTGGTGGTACCGTGCAAGAGGCTGTGTGAGTGTGAATGTGTGAGAGTGTGAGTGTGAATGTGAGTGTGTGAATGTGAGTGTGAGTATGAGAGTGTGTTTGTGAGTGTGTGAGTGTGAGTGTGAATGTGAGTATGTGTGCGAGTGTGTGTGTGTGTGAGAGAGTGTGACTGTGGTGCCCCAGTGTTCCACTGGTAGTACCGCGCAATAGGTTGGTACCAGCAGCATTTTCCATATTGAGACATCCATCACTTGGGTGCCCCAATATTGCGGTCGGTGAACTTCCTCCGCTTGGATACGGTGACATCTGGACAGAACAGGAAATTAAAACATTACAACGCAATTTATAAATAGATGTACCCATAAGTTAAGCGGGTTCTCATCGCTTCAGAAATGCCAAACATGTGGACACTATATGTGGTTTAGGTACACTGTGGGGCGCAGAATGGAGGGGGGCATTTGGATTTGGGAGCGGAGAATATGTTTTGGACGGTGAGGAGCCATTTCGCTTTCTACTATCCGTAACGTTTAAGCCCCCTATATTTCTGCTAACATTTGACAGACCTGAGTGGGACTTGATTTTTAGTGGCTTTATTTGAAGCATTTAGTGGGAATATTTTACATAACGTTTGGAATCATATTTATCCAGCGCTCTGCGCAGAGCATTACTCTGAGTGATGTGACAGATGACACCCCCAATGGATCCATTCACTATAATGAGGCAGCAGAGTTACTCTGGACTCCGTCTGGCCTCAGTTCAGTGGTGTCCTTTTCAGAAGTGCCCAAAACTGTGGCCACAGTGCCTCCATCTGCCTCATTATAGGGAATCTTACACTGGGGGTTCCGTCTCAATCACGTATTTCAGAGATTTAGGCTATGTTCAGGATTTCTTGCAGAAATTTCCGCGCAAAACCGGACATTTTCTGCAAGAAATCCGCATGCATTTTTTTCGCTGATTTTTGCTCATTTTTCTCGTGTTTTTTGCGTGTTTTTTTTTTTTTTGCGGATTTCCCAATGCAATGATATAGTGGGAATTCAGAAAAAAATCCCCAAAATTAATGAACATGTTGCATTTTTTACCATGATGCATTTTTTTCGCTGAAAAAAACGCATCATGTGCACAAAAATTGTGGAATGCATTCTAAATGATGGGATGCATAATGTATGCATTTTTTCTGCGTTTTTATAGCGAAAAATATGCAACGTGTGCACACAGCCTTACATGGAAACCCCGATGTAAGCGCTCAGCGCAGAGAGCAGGATAAATGCAGGATAAACAGCAGGTGAAGAGTTAGTTTTATTAATTTTTCACGCCTTTCCTCGTGCGGTATAAGTGATCAGGTGACTTCATTCTTTGGGTCGGTGCTATTAAAGCTATACCAGATTTATATTTGGTTTTTATGTTTGGCTGCTGTCACACACTACAAGACGCTTTTTATTGTAAAAAAATAGTTCTGTGAATACCATATTTTGACAGCTATAATTTTTCCATATTTTGGTCGACAGAGTCATGTGATGGCTTGATTTTTGCTGGACGAGTTGATGTTTTTATTGGTATCATTTTCAGATACATGACATTTCTTGATTGCTTTCTATTCCGATTTTTGGGAGACAGACTTGCAAAAAAAAACAGCAATTCAGGAATTTTTGGGGGGATTTATGCCATTCCACGTGTGGTAAAATTTATAAGGCAGATTTATTGTTCAGGTCAGTATGATTACAGCGACACCTCATTTATTTCGTTTTGATGCTTTTACACAATAAAAATTATTTTATAGAAAAAATAATTATTTTTGCATCGCTTTATTCTGACAGCTATAACTATTTTTCCGCTGATGGAGCTGTATTTGGACACGGTGATACCAAATATGTGTACTGTTTTTGTTTGCTTTTTTGTTTTTTTTCACAAAAATATTTATTTTGGGGTATAATATCTTTCAATTTTTTGTTATTATTATTTTATATATATATATATTTATTTATTTTTACAATTTTATTTTTAATTAACTTTTTTGAACTTTTTTACTTTGTACCACTATGGGACTATCATTTTTTTGCAGGCTGGTCTCTTGTATAGCATGATGATGCAGCAGCATCCCCATACTATGCAAACTGTCAGCTCTGCACTGATAAAGTTGCTGATCATGCATTGCGCATGATCAAGCAACTTTCCTAGCTCTGGTGACCCGGATGTCGTCATGATGACATCAAGTCACCATGGTCACGCTGCGGGGTCTCTGATCCAAGGGCAGAGGGGCTGTCATCCCTCTGCTGGGTCCCGGAATCCTGCAATCACATTCGATCATAGCATTTAGGGGGTTAAAGTTTTGGGAGCAGCATGTGACCACTCCTGGCACTTAGTGCCAGATGTCAGCTGTCAGAATGAACTGACACCCGGCGGCAATAGCGCACACACAGCCCGTGTGCACGGGTAATCACAATGACGTAATAATCCATCCCTGGTCAATAAGGCCCAGGGCACAGGGACGCGCTTAGTAACCCGATGTTTACCCTGGTTACCAGCGTAAAAGTAAAAAAAAAAACACTACAAACTTACCTTCCGCTGTCTGTCCCTGGCGCTGTGCTTTCCTGCACTGACTGTGAGCACAGCGGCCGGAAAGCAGAGCGGTGACGTTACCACTGTGCTTTCCGGCTGGCCGGCGCTTACAGTCAGTGCAGAGAAGCACAGCGCCGGGGACAGACAGCGGAAGGTAAGTTTGTTTTTTTTAACTTTTACGCTGGTAACCAGGGTAAACATCGGGTTACTAAGCGCGGCCATGCGCTTAGTAACCCGATGTTTACCCTGGTTACCAGCGAAGACATCGCTGAATCGGCATCACACACGCCGATTCAGCGATGTCTGCAGGGAGTCCAGCGACGAAATAAAGTTCTGGACTTTCTGCAGCGACCAACGACATCACAGCAGGATCCTGATCGCTGCTGCGTGTCAAACTGAACGATATCGCTAGCCAGGACGCTGCAACGTCACGGATCGCTAGCGATATCGTTCAGTGTGACGGTACCTTAACCTGTGTCTCCAGGATTGATAGTTCATTAGAACTGCAATCGGACTGCAGAAAGTGAAATTCCCATAGAGGGGCTTAGTGAAAAAAAGTTACAAAAATTGTAAAAATATATTTATTCATTTCCACAGATCAACCTTGCAAAATCCTGTGAAGCACTTGGTGGTTCAAGGTGCTCACTACACATCTAGATAAATTCCTTGAGGGGTCTAGTTTCCAAAACGTGGTCACTTTTCTACTGTTTAGGCACATCAGGGCTCTCCAAATGCGTCATGACACCAGCAGACCATTCCATCAAAGTTTGCGCTCCAAAACGTCACTTCTTTTTCTGGCCCCTGTTGTGCACCAAAACAGAAGTTTACCCCCACATATAGGGTATCTGCATACTCAAGAGAAATTGCACAACACTTTTTGGCATAAATTTTGACCTGTTAACTTATAAAAATAAAAAAATGAGGCTAAAATAATTTTTTTTCTAATATTTAATGAAAAATCATCTTTTATTTGACATGCAAATGAGGGTGCTGGCTGCAGGGGCATCATACTATTTTGGTAAGAACTGTCGCAGTCTCATACTGTATTAATGCACTGTTTGGGCCTCATACTGTATTGGTGAGCATAATACTGTATTTAGGAGCACTATGGAAATGATACTATATTTGGAGCACTCTGGGCATCATACTGAATTGGGGCATTATGGGGCCATCATAATATGTCTAACAGGCACTGTGGGACATGATACTGTGGTGGGGAATGCACTGTGCTGGCATCATACTTTGGTTGTGAATATACAGAAAAGGACAAATTGTGGTGGAGGAATTGACTGTGGGAACTTGTGTGGGGGGCATCATACTGTGTGGACGCCATGAAAGGTGTATTGCAGTGGGGGAAGACACAAAGCAGCGTCATTAGGTTCACTATTTCTGTGTGTATGCCACACTACATTTCACTTTTCCATGTCTATAAAGTCGGGTGGTATGCTCTCCTGTGCCCTGACTGTTGAATAATTGTATGTTTGTTTGTAAAAAGAGATTCTTAGCATAGATGATTAGAATATATTCTTTTATGCTGGACAGAGTGATACTTTTGTTTCATAGTGTATATAATGCAGAACAAGATCTCCATTGTTCATCTTTCTGTTGTTTTATTCACATCTGTTCAACATACAAACGTCATATCTTCTATTCCCTTCAACAAATGTTTTATTTCCCATTGGTTTATCTAAGGGCAGATTTTAGAAGAGGTGTATGAAGAATTAGGTGCCTTACTTCATCTCCATCTCTGGAAACATCTGTGCCGAAAGAGCTTTGTCAAATAATATGGTTGATCGCTTTAAGGCTGCCATCACACGATCAGTATTTGGTCAGTATTTTATATCAGTATTTGTAAACCAAAACCAGGAGTGGGTGATAAATGCAGAAGTGGTGCATATGTTTCTATTATACTTTTCCTCTAGTTGTTCCACTCCTGGTTTTGGCTTACACATGCTGATGTAAAATACTGACCAAATACTGCTAGTGTGACGGCAGCCTAACAATCTAGAAATACCAATTTATAAATGGAAGGTAACCAGGAATATTCTTCTTTTTTCTCTCTTTGTACATTTTTAATCCTATAGTCTTGAATCGAGATGAGATCCATCCGTGGATTGATTTTGAGTAAAATTTCCTGAAATTTGTGGTTTCACGTGAATTTGAACATTTTGAGATTCGATTAGCGGTCGACAAAAAAAAAAAAACTTGCCCGGCACCATTTTCCCACACTGCTGAAGCATCAGAGAGCAGGGAAGCGTTATTTTGTGTTGCCACACTGTCCATAATGCTCTGCACCTATGACATCTTACAAATTACCGCATAAGATGTACCAGATCATAAAACGCACCCCAAATTTTGAGCAGGAAAAAAAATATTTTGTAAACAAAGTGTTAGGTGTCGTGTTCCCACTTCTGCACAGGGTGAATCTCAAACCATCTCCGCTGCGGTCTCCCATTCTTCTCCAGCTGCAGTGGAGTCTGCTCAGCGGAGACTTCGGTCCCAGCGTCTAGCTCAGGCTAATACTGGACGACTGGTTACTACTGCCCTTCCAGGCTGTGTTCTTGTAGCCAGCAATGTTCAGCAGCGAGCATGTCTTTCTGGGACTAAGTCCAGATTTTCCCTTTCTGAGCATGCCCACAGGATGACCTCCCATTGGAGGTCGGGGGTCACATGCTCAGATACTGCAGCAGATCCCATTGGTCCTTTATTGGAAGGTCCTGAAGGTGCTAAACTTCTGTGGCAGCTTTCCATTGGTCCTTTATTGGAAGGTCCTGAACATGCTGCAGCTATATAAGCTTCGCATGACCGCACGGCCATGCGCTAGTATACAATTGTTATCGTGTGTGTGTTGATGAGTGCAAGTCGTTCCTTAAAAAACCCATCCCTTGTGTATGACTGTTCGCGTAAGGTGTATGGCTGCAATCTAGCGCCCGGCTGAACTCACAGCCTTAACGCACGAAACAGCGTCTAACTGCTGTAACCGCCAGTGCAGCGCCGTGCGCTATTAGAGCGCTTACCTTACCCAAGTCTGGGTGGTTAGTGGCGTCCGCTAGTGTGGCACAGCATGCACTTCTGTGCATATTAGTTACCTCTGATACCCCAATTGTGGTGTCGATCGCAAGAGGTCTACACTAACTCTAATCCTGTGTCCTGGGATAGAGTTCTGTGATTCCTTGCTTGCGCTCTCTGTGCGGTACCGCGACCATGTGACTTAACAGGGATTGCTTTCTTCATACAGGGTGAAGTTAACCCATGTGTGTATCCTCATTGTACCGCCATATAGTTCGTCATTACTTAGCAGCAGGTTCCATCTCTGCACGGTGGACCCCGGGCTGCGAACGCACCTTATAGTATCTACCGTATTTAATTATTTGGTGCGTTCCGCTAGCCCTAACATTAAGAGAATATTTCTTATTCGATCAATAACAAATAATCTATTAGACATTAATGATCATATGTCTGTGTGTGAACTGATACAAAGATCGCAAACTGATTGTAAAACTAGCAATGCAATTAATTAATAGTAGACCTGAACAATCAATTAAATACAGGATAAAATCGAAATGCTCCTTAAAGTAAACCTATGACCAAAAACTAGATTACAAGAAACATTGTAATTAAATACAGTTGTGCTCAAAAGTTTACATACCCCAGCAGAATTTTTGCTTTCTTTTTTTCAGAGAATATGAATGATAACACCAAAACTTTTTTCACTCATGGTTAGTGTACCCATTTCTTAATACCATGTATTGCCCCCTCTATCATCAATGACAGCTTGAAGTCTTTTGTGGTAGTTGTGGATGAGGTTCTTTATTTTCTCAAATGGTAAAGCTGCGCACTCTTCTTGGCAAAAAAACTCCAGTTCCTGTAAATTCCTGGGCTGTCTAGCATGAACTACGCGCTCGAGATCTCTCCACAGTGGCTCAATGATATTGAGGTCAGGAGACTGAGATGGCCACTCCAGAACCTTCACTTTGTTCTGCTGTAGCCAATGACAGGTCGACTTGTCCTTGTGCTTTGGATCATTGTCATGTTGAAACGTCCAAGTACGTCCCATGCGCAGCGTCTGGGCTGATGAGTGTAAACTTGCCTACAGGATTTGCTGATAACGTGCTGCATTCATCTTTCCTTCAACTTTGACCCAAGTTTCCTGTGCCTTTGTAGCTCAAACATCCCCAAAATATCAGTGATCCATCTTTGTGCTTTACAGTAGGAATGGTGTTCCTTTCATCGTGTTGTGGAGCGATGTAGCTCCGCTAGGTAAATCGGGATATGGAAGCGACTTTTTACTGATAGTCAGATTAGCATATCATTTGCATATTTTTCCTCACTGATTTTTTTTTAATAATTTAAATTTAGAATTCATTTATATTTATCGGTAAGGAAAGGGTTATTTTTGGTGTTAGGTCCTTTTTAATCTATAACTATTTCTATCATTTTAGTACTTTTAAGATGTAAATGTAGATTAAACAGGAATTAACCATTGTTTTAGTAGAGAGAGAAATTCATCCTTAAAGAGGACCTATCACCAGGTCAGGAAAAAAAAGTGCCCAGTTTTTGTTCTCATTTGATTCCTGCTGATCCCCTGACTGCACCATTTTTGGATTGCTTATTTTTAAATCCGTCATTGGGATCCAGAGATAAGGGCCTTTAATCTACTAATTTCTATGGACTTTACTAAGGAGTCTTGGCTACCAGGGAAATTATATAGGGCAGCCAAAAGACATGTCCCCCTGATATTCTTGCGAGCCATGCCCCTTTAAAGACAATAAAAATTAGCAACAAATACAGGGTGGGCCATGTATATGAATACACCTAAATAAAATGGGAATGGTTGGTGATGTCAACTTCCTGTATGTGGCACATTAGTATATGGGAAGGGAAAAACTATTCAAGATGGGTGGTGTTAGGGCTGGCGGAACGCACCAAATAAATATAAAAATAATAATGAGGTGCGTTCACAGCCCGGGGTCAACCATGCAGAGATGGTAATTGCTGCTTGGTAATGGCAGACATAAGTGGCGGTATCGCACTGGACACACGTGGGCTAAAAGCCACCCAGTGTGTAGTTGCGATGAACTCTGTAACCCAACAGAGCTACTTTACCACTAAATATAGATACTGTACCCTGTTAGCCGTCACAGTGCACAGCGATATTAGCGCTAGTGTTAGGTCACAGGACTCTGCCCATAGGACGCAGGTGTATGAGTCTATCTAGACCCACTAGACGCTCGGCATCGCACTAGCGATGATTGAACAACCACTAAACTAATAGATTTAGCACACTGAGTGTGTGCAGCGTCACACTGGCGAATGCCACTAACCAAACTGACTAAGTATTTAGTGCACAGAGTGCGCACGGCATCGCACAGGCGTATGCCACTAACAGACGCTGACTGTTATGACCTGGTGTTCAGGACAATAATGGACCTGGTGGTTAAGAGCACACGGAATGACCTGATAGTCACTGATAATAAAGGACGAGCTCTGGGACGTGGGAACTCTGCTGACCGCAATCCCTAATCCTATCACACACTAGAAATAGCCGTGGATTGCTCCTAACGCTCCCTATGCAACTCGGCACAGCCTAAGGAACTAGCTAGCCCTGAAGATAGAAAAATAAAGCCTACCTTGCCTCAGAGAAATTCCCCAAAGGAAAAGGCAGCCCCCCACATATAATGACTGTGAGTAAAGATGAAAATACAAACACAGAGATGAAATAGATTTAGCAAAGCGAGGCCCGACTTACTGAACAGACTGAGGATAAGAAAGGTTGCTTTGCGGTCAGCACAAAAACCTACAAAAAGACCACGCAGAGGGCGCAAAAAGACCCTCCGCACCGACTCACGGTGCGGAGGCGCTCCCTCTGCGTCCCAGAGCTTCCAGCAAGCAAGATAACAATAAAAATAGCAAGCTGGACAGAAAAATAGCCAACAAAGAAAAACAAGCAGGCACTTAGCTTCTGCTGGGAAGACAGGTCACAAGAACGATCCAGAGTGAACTAGACCAATACTGGAACATTGACAGGTGGCATGGAGCAAAGATCTAAGTGGAGTTAAATAGAGCAGCCAGCTAACGAATTAACCTCGTCACCTGTGGAAGGAAACTCAGAAACACCCACCAGAGGAAGTCCATGGACAGAACCAGCCGAAGTACCATTCATGACCACAGGAGGGAGCCCGACAACAGAATTCACAACAGCTGACCAACGTGTGTTGTGCTGGCAATGCCACAACTAGGCGCTGTATTTTAGCTCCAAATACCCGGTCTCAGACACAACATGAGAGTAGGGAATAATTAGGAGCAGTCACCAGATACATACACGCTTGCACACACACCATATTGGAATATACTAGCGCACGGCTCTGAGATCCTTTTATAGCCACTGCCTTCTGGGACCTTGCAGATGGCCCAATCCGAGCTACATGAGGACCTGAGCATGTGACCTCCGACCATCAATGAGCGTTCTTCTCACGGGCATGCTCAGATGGGAAAAAGCAGGACAGTCCCAGGAGCATCTGCTCACCGCTGACTAATGCTGGTTGCTATAGCTGGACCTAGAATGGCTGCAGCAACCAGATGCACAGCATTAGCTTGAGCAAGACGCTGAGACCGATATCTCTGCTGAGCAGGCTCCTCTGCGGCCTCACTCTGATTTTGTTTTCAGTCTCATGTCTCTGGTACCTCTGCTCTAGTCTGGTTCTGACCCTCTGCTTGTATTTGACCATGAGTTCTGGTTTCCCCTTTAAACATTAGGCTGTCTGTTACTATCTTGGCTCGTTTTGACCCCTCTCTATCGCCACCTGGTGGCGCGGTGCAGCCTGCACTGTGCTGCTGTGTGGCAGGTGTGACCTCTCTTCTCTCACCAACACCCCCTGGTGGAGTCTGCGTTACAAAAGTTAAGTTAAAAACAAGCACATTATTGTTTTTCTGGTGAAATTCTCATTAAGTTTGATGTGTCACATGACCCTCTTCCCATTGGAAAAAATAAAGTTGGATCCAAAATGGCCAACTTCAAATGGCTGCCATGGTCACCACCCATCTTGAAAAGTTTTCCCCTCCCATATACTAATGTGCCACAAATAGGAAGTTGATATCACCAACCATTCCCATTTTATTTAGGTATATTCATATACATGGCCCACCCTACAAAGGTCCATATCTATGGAACCTTGTGGCGGAATTTAAAAAAAAAAATGTAAAAACTTGAATAATCAGGGAAGCAATGGGAATAAAATAAGATCAAATATTGGTCACTTTTCAACTGGTGATAGCTCCTCTTTAAATATGAGGTATATTGACAATTTGCCATTGACAATATCTGATAAGTTCTCGCATGATTGCACAATCAGTCCTCACCATTGACTATATACAGGTCTTCCGTACATAAATCAGCTCCTATCTTTTCTACGTTCCACAATGGCCGCTGCTTGTCATGATAGAGTAGTTATTTATAAACTTGGGTCACCACAAACTTATATGATAAGAGGGGTTGTCAAGCCGGATACAAATTTTTGCTAAACTTTAGCTTGCCAAATCCTAATAGTAATATACACACTGTTAGGCCGGGGTCACACTAGCGTAGAATACAGATGAGTGCTATGCGAGAAAACATTGCATAGTACTCAAACCAGTGTTAATCTATGGGGCAGCTCAATTGTAGAGAAAGAGTGGGCACTCACCATCTGCTTATTTTCAGTCTTTATTGTGACGACATATCAAATGCAGGAACAGCAGGGAGAAACGTGATATCAAAAGACGACGGCCGTTTCGTGCTGCCGCGATTCCACGGGTCTATGGGGCAGCTCACATCACCATATTTTTTCTCAGGCATATTCTACATGCGTGTAAAATCATAGCATCCTGCGATTTTACTTGTGTATCGGCCGAGTCTCGCCAATGCAAGCCTATGGACATGGACCATGCAAGTGCTGTCCGATGTTTACGCACCGGTGTCCTTTGAAAGGCTGGCAAATCGTGCCGCATACAGTAAAATCACACTGACAGGTTAGAATAGAATAGATATATACATATAGAATACATAGATATATAGATGTCAGTGACATACACATATATACATGTATTTCTATTGCATAAATAGATAGATACAAGAAAAGGGAGACAAGGTGTGGTTGTCTACCAGGAACGTACGTCTGAAGGTTCCTTTCGTTAAACTGTGTCCTAAGTTTATTGTTTCTTACAAGGTCATTGAGGTTGTCAACCCAGTTGCCTTCCGTTTACGCTTACCTCCCTCGCTTCGGATCCCCAATGTATTCCATAAGTCCCTTCTTAAGCCATGTGTACCTTCCTCTGCTGGGCCACCATCCCCTCCACCTCCCGTCTCGGTGGTCAGACTGAGTATGAAGTTGAACGATTATCGATTTTTGGAGGGTTCGCAGTTCGCTTGAGTACTTGGTCCATTGGAGGGGTTACGGTCCTGAGGAGCGGTCTTGGGTTCCGGCACATCCTGTCCATGCTGATTATCTGCTTTGGCCGTTTCATGCACGTTATCCTGGAAAACCTGGGCGTCCGGTGGCCCCCCTTGAGAGGAGGGTACTGTCATGATCCAGTCCGGGTTTTGAGTCCTGTTTGCTCTTTTCCCGGACTGATCATGTCAAGGGTTAATTTTGCTCTGCCTCATTCTGGGTTCAGGTTTGCTATTTAGCTCTGCTGCATCCTACAGGTGGTGTCAGTTATATTTTCTGCCTACGGCATGTGTATCTGGCTCTGGTAGTACCCTGATTGGTCCTGCTGCGCTTTTTGACCTTGCCCATGTCTATTACTCCTTCCCTGCCCATCCTGTCTTAGTGTTTCCTGATTGCTGATGGATTTCACGGTGTTTGACTCGGCTTGACTCTGACTTGACTTTGCCTCTGGTCCCTGGTACTTCTGCCTTTTGTCTTGCATTGACCTTTTGGCTCTCCACTAACTCTGTGCTTGTTTTTTCCCTTTGTACTGCGTGACGGTCAGTTATAATGTCACGCTGCAGCTATGCTGGTTACTGCAACTTCCACTTGATGGCAATAGTGGAAGGATAGTAACACGTCTGCAAGAGCAGACCTGTAATGCTGCAGCAAAGCTACCACCAGGTGGCAGCAGAATGGTCAAACAAGCCGAGTCAAAAACTAGACTGTCACACAGTACAAAGGGAATATCCCATGGAGGTCTGGAGTTGGAATGTTGCTCAAAATCAAAGTGGAAAATGAAGTTACAGGCGGATCCAACTTCAGTGGAAATGCCTCAAGACAAGGAAATGATGCTCAGTAGTGTGTGTGGCCTCCACATGCCTGTATGACCTCCCTACAATGCCTGGGCATGCTCCTGATAAGGCGGCGGATGGTCTCCTGAGGGATCTCCTCTCAAACTGGACTAAAGCATCTGCCAACTCCTGGATAGTTTGTTGTGCAATGTGACGTTGGTGGATGGTGCGAGACATGATTTCCCAGATGTCTTCTATCGGATTCAGGTCTGGGGAACAGGTGGGCCAGTCCATAGCTTCAATGCCTTCATCTTGCAGGAACTGCTGACACACACCAGCCACATGAGGAGAAGAAATGCCACCGCACACCATTACTGACCTACTGCCAAACCAGTCATGCTGAAGGATGTTGCAGGCAGCAGCTCCCTCTACACGGCATCTCCAGACTCTGTCACGTCTGTCACATGTGTTCAGTGTGAACCTGCTTTCATCTGTGAAGAGTTCAGGGCGCCAGTGTTGAATTTGCCAATCCTGGTGTTCTGTGGCAAATGCCAAGCGTTCTGCACGGTGATGGGCTGTGAGCACAACCCCATCTGTGGAAGTCAGGCACTCAGACCACCCTCATGGAGTCGATTTCTAACAGTTTGTGCAGACACATGCACATTTGTGGCCTGCTGGAGGTCATTTTGCAGGGCTCTGGCAGTGCTCCTCCTGTTCCTCCTTGCCCAAAGGCTGAGGTAGCGATCCTGCTGCTTGGTTGTTGCCCTCCTACAGCCCTCTCCACATCTCCTGGTAGCACCTCCAGCCTCTGGACACTACGCTGACAGACACCGCAAACCTTCTTGCCACAGCTTGTATTGATGTGCCTTCCTGGAAGAGCTGCACTACCTGAGCTACTTGTGTGGTTGTAAAGTCCTTCTCATGCTACCACGAGTGTGAAAGCACAACCAGCATTCAAAAGTGAACAAAACATCAGCTAGAAATCATTGGCACTGAGATGTGGTCTGTGGTCCCCACCTGCAGAACCACTCCATTATTGAATGTGTCTTGATAATTGCCAATAATTTCCATCTGTTGTTTATTCCATTTGCACAACAGCATGTGAAATTGATTGTCAAACAGTATTGCCTTCTAACTGGACAGTTTGATTTCATAGAAGTTTGATTTACTTGGAGTTATATTCTGTTGTTTAAGTGTTCCCTTTAGTTTCTTGAGCAGTATATAGATACATCTATTCTAACTTCTAAATACATACATACAGTGGGGCAAAAAAGTATTTAGTCAGTCAGCAATAGTGCAAGTTCCACCACTTAAAAAGATGAGAGGCGTCTGTAATTTACATCATAGGTAGACCTCAACTATGGGAGACAAACTGAGAAAAAAAAATCCAGAAAATCACATTGTCTGTTTTTTTAACATTTTATTTGCATATTATGGTGGAAAATAAGTATTTGGTCAGAAACAAACAATCAAGATTTCTGGCTCTCACAGACCTGTAACTTCTTCTTTAAGAGTCTCCTCTTTCCTCCACTCATTACCTGTAGTAATGGCACCTGTTTAAACTTGTTATCAGTATAAAAAGACACCTGTGCACACCCTCAAACAGTCTGACTCCAAACTCCACTATGGTGAAGACCAAAGAGCTGTCAAAGGACACCAGAAACAAAATTGTAGCCCTGCACCAGGCTGGGAAGACTGAATCTGCAATAGCCAACCAGCTTGGAGTGAAGAAATCAACAGTGGGAGCAATAATTAGAAAATGGAAGACATACAAGACGACTGATAATCTCTCTCGATCTGGGGCTCCACGCAAAATCCCACCACGTGGGGTCAGAATGATCACAAGAACGGTGAGCAAAAATCCCAGAACCACGCGGGGGGACCTAGTGAATGAACTGCAGAGAGCTGGGACCAATGTAACAAGGCCTACCATAAGTAACACACTACGCCACCATGGACTCAGATCCTGCAGTGCCAGACGTGTCCCACTGCTTAAGCCAGTACATGTCCGGGTCCGTCTGAAGTTTGCTAGAGAGCATTTGGATGATCCAGAGGAGTTTTGGGAGAATGTCCTATGGTCTGATGAAACCAAACTGGAACTGTTTGGTAGAAACACAACTTGTCGTGTTTGGAGGAAAAAGAATACTGAGTTGCATCCATCAAACACCATACCTACTGTAAAGCATGGTGGTGGAAACATCATGCTTTGGGGCTGTTTCTCTGCAAAGGGGCCAGGACGACTGATCCGGGTACATGAAAGAATGAATGGGGCCATGTATCGTGAGATTTTGAGTGCAAACCTCCTTCCATCAGCAAGGGCATTGAAGATGAAACGTGGCTGGGTCTTTCAACATGACAATGATCCAAAGCACACCGCCAGGGCAACGAAGGAGTGGCTTTGTAAGAAGCATTTCAAGGTCCTGGAGTGGCCTAGCCAGTCTCCAGATCTCAACCCTATAGAAAACCTTTGGAGGGAGCTGAAAGTCCGTGTTGCCAAGCGAAAAGCCAAAAACATCACTGCTCTAGAGGAGATCTGCATGGAGGAATGGGCCAACATACCAACAACAGTGTGTGGCAACCTTGTGAAGACTTACAGAAAACGTTTGACCTCTGTCATTGCCAACAAAGGATATATTACAAAGTATTGAGATGAAATTTTGTTTCTGACCAAATACTTATTTTCCACCATAATATGCAAATAAAATGTTAAAAAAACAGACAATGTGATTTTCTGGATTTTTTTTCTCAGTTTGTCTCCCATAGTTGAGGTCTACCTATGATGTAAATTACAGACGCCTCTCATCTTTTTAAGTGGTGGAACTTGCACTATTGCTGACTGACTAAATACTTTTTTGCCCCACTGTACATATATATATATATTTATATAAGTGTGTGTGTGTCACTGATATATAAAGCTGCATCTCACAAAATTAGAATATCATCAAAACGTTAATTTATTTCATTTCCCCAATACAAAAAGTAAAACTCGTATATTAGATAGAGTCATTATAAACAGAGTGATCTATTTCAAGTGTTTATTTCTGATAATTTTGATGACTACGGCTTACAGCCAATGAAAATCCAAAAGTCATTATCTAAGTAAATTATGATGCTTTATAACACCAGCGTGAAAAAATTATTTTAAAATCCGAAATGTTGGCCAACTGAAATGAATGTTCACTACATGCACTCAATACTTGGTTGTGGCTCCTTTTGCATCAATTACTGCATCAATTGAAAACAGAAACAATAGAACAGAATACATACTCAGATGAATAGAACCCTATACCAAGTGGCACAAAGGGTCAAATTTTAAAGGACACTCTCCATTATCTCATAGAATACCAACAAAAGGAAAAACGAGAGACTATTTGTACAAAAATAGTAACAAATTTTATTAAACGCATCTTTAAAAACTACCAATATATCACTACAAAACATAATAAATTACAAAAGCTGGATAATGTGGAACACTAGTAAAGCACCTGTCCCCATTTTTTTACATATTATATATACGGTGGATGGGTTGAGCCATAGGGTTAGCAGCAATAGAAATAAAGTGCTAGTGCCTAACCTAATCTAATCATTCATTCAATGTCCCTCTGCAGTGTTTAATAATCACATCTACGCTAGAAAGCCAGTATATCACTGCAGAGTATTCATCAAAGAATGATATGCTGCCACAACACAACAGTTCAAGATTCTTACTCGTAGTCTCCACTTAGGGTCAGGTGCAGGCAGCCCTGACGCGCTTTTCGCGTGGGCTTCCTCGCGAGGCCGTATCTACCAATGTGTTGCTCCTGTTTATATATTGGACATAATGCCAGTCAATTATCCTGTCGGCACATGCGTTGTACGGCTTGACGCATGAATGCGGCGTGGCATGGAAGCAATCAGCCTGTGGCACTGCTGAGGTATTATGGGAGCCCAGGTTGCTTTCAAAGCAGCCTTCAGCGCATCAGCATTGCTGGGTCTGGTGTCTCTCGTCTTCCTCTTGACAATACCCCATAGATTCTCAATGGGGTTAAGGTCAGGCGAGTTTGCTGTCCAATCAAGCACAGTGATACTGTTGTTTTTAAACCAGGTATTGGTACTTTTGGCAGTGTGTACAGGTGTCAAGTCCTGCTGGAGAATGAAATTTCCATCTCCAAAAAGCTTGTCGGGAGAGGGAAGAATGAAGTGCTCTTAAATTTCCAGGTAGATGGCTGCACTGACTTTGTTCTTGATAAAACACAGTGGACCTACACCAGCAAATGACATGGCTTCCCAAACCATCACTGATTGTGGAAACTTCACAGTAGACCTCAAGCAGCTTGGATTGTGGCCTCTCCACTCTTCCTCCAGACTCTGGGACCTTGATTTCTAAATGAAATGCAAAATTTGCTTTCATCTGAAAACAACACCTTGGACCACTGAGCAACAGTCCAGTTCTTTTTCCCCTTGGCCCAGGTAAGACACTTCCGGCATTGTCTATTGGTTCTGAGTGGCTTGACACAAGGAATGCGACACTTGTAGCCCATGTCCTGGATATGTCTGTGTGTGGTGGCTCTTGAAGCAATGACTCCAGCAGCAGTCCACTCCTTGTGAATCTCTCCCAATTTTTTGATTGGCCTTTTCTTAACAATACTTTCAAGGCTGCGGTTATCCTGGTTGCTTGTGTACCTTTTTCTACCACACTTTTTCCTTCCACTCAACTTTCCATTAATATGCATGCATACAGCATTCTGAGAACAGCCAGCTTCTTTAGCAATGACCTTTTGTGGCTTACCCTCCTTGTGGAGTGTGTCAATGACTGCCTTCTGGACATCTGTCAAGTCAGCAGTCTTCCCCATGATTGTGGAGCCTACTGAAACAGACTAAGGGACCTTTTTTAAATGCTTAGGAAGCCTGTGCAGGTGTTTTTTGTTAATTATTCTAATTTACTGAGATAATGACTGTTGGGTTTTCATAGGCTGTAAGCCATAATCATCAACATTAACAGAAATAAACACTTGAAATAGATCGCTCTGTTTGTAATTACTCTATATAATATATGCATTTAACTTTTTGCTTTGAAAAACTGAAATACTTTAACTTTTTGAAGATATTCCAATTTTGTGAAAAGCACCTGTATCTGCACCAAACTACACAATAACAATTTTCTCTGACTATTGCATTTGTGTTGCATTAATATGCATTTACCCCCTTATTTGATGCATTTTTTGGGCAGATGTGAAGCCGCATTTTTAATGTGGTTTTTATAGTACAGATAAGCTTTCATTCTGCACTTTAAAAAGTGCAAGCTTTTTACATTTCCTTTTTTAGCTCCACATGAAAGGCTCTAGAGAAAAAAAAAGCATTAAAACTACATGGTTCGGCTGCATTTTTAGATGCACAGGGGCACAATTTTCATGAAATCTCATCTACTTTGCTTGGCTAGTTAAGCTCAGCAGAATGTTTGTCCAAAAAAGCAGCAGAAAAAATGCAATATTTATGCTACATGTGAACATGACCTAAATGTCCAAGCAAAAGTGGATGTGATTTCATAAACACTTCTGCCCGCTTTGCTTCTAAGGCCAGGGTCACAATTGCAAATGTGATGCGAGAAACTCAAGCATCAGTACCCGGCACTGCCGCCGGCATTCAGATTGGAGCGTGCGGCTGCATGTATTTCTATGCAGCAGCACGCTCCGGTCCCGAGTGCCGGCGGCAGCGCTGGGTATTGATGCGAGTTTCTCACATCACACTTGCAAGTTTGACCCCGGCCTAAAGTTGTTGCTGTACACGGCGATGTTGGTGCAATTTTTCTGTATTAGCTTCTATGTCAGTTCTTTTCTAATTTGTGATGTTTATTTATTTTATTTTTTTTAAAGCGTAGTAAAAATGGCTTTTTTGTAATTGTTTTTCATATTTTTTTGGAATTTTATATGAACAAAAAAAACCTGACTTTTATTTTCAATCTAGAGTACAGGGACATAGAAATACACTGCTATGCACCAGTAAAATCTGCCTTTGGGCTCAGAGCCTGCAATGCAGTTTCAGGTAGAGAAAATCCTCCCATTCCTAACAGGGCAGATTGTGGCTCATAACTTAGCTACTGACTCCAATGATGAAGGTTGTGAGTTTGATTACCAGGGCGACTAGATCACGTGAAAATGGCAATTGCTGTCCATTATTTTTTAGCGATTTTATAGGATCACAAAATCTGACTGTTTTTTCTCCTCTATAGTACAATGACATAGAAATACACTGCTATGTACAGCTGTATCTCTATTTATCAATGCAAACTTCTTGTGGGTTCAGAGTCTGATACAAAATCCTCCCATACATGTTAGTGTAGGCTATGGCTCATATCTTTAACTGTTTCCTGCAAAGATAGAGGCTATGATGTCGCACAAACAGAGAGAGCGGAAATCGGGACAAAGACCTGACCTGTGGGAACAGCGGGACTGACCCCTCAAATCAAGACAGTCCTGCTTAATCTAAGACAACTGGCAGCTATGCTAAATGGACTCCAATTTTATATTGGTGCAGGAGTCAATTTTGACTAAAACCCACCCTCCCACTTTATAGCTCATCTTCTTAATCTCGGAGGATGACACTTTTGGGATCACTTTTTTTCCCTGGTTTTGCAGGACATTACTTGACCTGGATGCTTATTTTCTGTAACTACAATCCATTCAACATTGACGGCATGTGAATAACCCATCTCCAATCAGCACAGACTTATTTCTTCTAGCTTCCAAGCCATGTAATGCAAATTGAATAGAGATCTCAAATGGTCCTGCAACAAGGGCTCTCATCCATTTTTCCTGTCCATTCATCTAACTGTCTCGCAAAACTGTGAAAAGGAAGTAAAGGTGAGAGTGTCTCTTTCAACACTCAGTAATTTGAGCCTCATAGTGCAGAATACACTGACACTATAACAGTACCTGAATGACAAGAGTCTTTTAAATGTTTGCCAGATATTCAATAAAGCCTGGCAATGCTGCGGGTTACAAAGTAAATCTGTAACTGATGACTTCAAAGCCTCATAGGCTTATAAACAAATAATGCTTAATCCTCCTGATATGAGAGGTATTTTGGAGATTTTTTTTTTGCATCATGTCTGTGTACAATTACAGATCCTTAAACAAAAATTCTAACTTTCTCCAGGAATTGTTGGTGCAGGAAGCAAACCTGTCTGATGTTAGTCCAGTACTGAAGACTTCATTATGATAATCGATAGCACGGTGCTTCCTCAAAGGGGTTGTCTAGCCAAAAAATACATACATGAGTTTTAAAGGGAGCCTGTCATGTGAAAAAATGCTATTAACCTGCAGATATGTTGTTAATCTGCAGATTACTAGTCTTCTCAACCTGCTCGATGCCGACACTTAGAGGAAATTAACTTTATTCCTCCCGACAGCATTCAGGTTAAAGTCACGGGCTGGTGATAGTTCAGTCACCGCTCTGTGCATAGAGAGCAGCAGCTGTAACTGCACCCGGCACTGACTGACAGCTTGCCCAGCATTAGGGCCGACTGTCAGTCAGTGCTGGGGAGTGATTACAGCCTCTGCTCTCTATGCACAGAGCGGTGACTGATAGTGATGAGCGAGTGTACTCGTTGCTCGGGTTTTCCTGAGCACGCTCGGGTGACCTTCGAGTATTTGTAACTGCTCGTAGATTTAGTTTTCATCGCGGCAGCTGAATGATTTACAGCTACTAGCAATGCTGAGTACATGTGGGGGTTGCCTGGTTACCAGGGAATCCCCACATGTAATCAAGCTGGCTACTAGCTGTAAATCATTCAGCTGCCACGATGAAAACTAAATCTCCGAGCAGTCATAAATACTCATAGGTCACCCAAGCATGCTCGGGAAAACCCGAGCAATGAGTATGGAGCACCCCGTCAGGGCTAGGGGGATATTCAGTATCGGGTCCTGCGGTTGACAGGGGATGTCACGGTGGCTGACCCGGTCGTGGCCCTGGGATGTCCGTATAAAAGGGAAAGGTCTTTAAAGGGATAAAGTTTATGTTCGTGACGCCACCTGTGGTATTTGGTCAGGGTGACCGACTCTGCTTTAAGGGGTCCGCTGGGGTGATGTTATGGCAGCTAGGTAGTATACCTTCCCACAGGTGAAGTATATCCCCAGGGCTTCCCAGTGTGTAGATGGTGAATGGTGAATGGCGCAGTGAAGAACAAGGACACAAGGTTGCAGTCTCTTTACCTTTACTGAAGACATCAGCATCCACAGTCCATGGCACCAGACCATAGGGCAGGCAGAGTCCAGCCGGTTCGGAGGCAAGTCCAGAGTCCCCTTGTCCAGGTGGAAATCAGTAGCCTTCCCTTGTGCTGCAGTGGTGTAGTCCCTTACTGCATAAGCTTCAAATAAGGTCCTCACAGATGTAAATAGGATCAAAAGCTCCCCCTGGTGGCGTGGAGTATGAATGTGTTGCATGTTTGTGATACCTGGATGCAGTTATCCTTCCTTGCCTCCAAATGTAGCATCACTCTCCCCTAGAGGAAAGCAATACCACTGTGATGACCAGGACCCTGGGGCGCCACAAGTACACTCGCTCATCACTAGTGACTGAAGCTGCACTGGCCGCTTCCCTGTGACTGAAGCTCAAACATTACTGGGAGGAATAAAGTTTGTTTCCTCCCGGCCTCGGGGTTCTAAGTGCAGGCACCAGGCAGGTTCAGAGTGCTATTAACCTGCACATTTACCCCAAATCTAAAAGTTAATAGCGTTTTTTCATGTGACAGGTTCCCTTAAAAATATCCCAGCTGCTGAGATAATTAAAGGCATTTTCTAAAGATCACTCTTTAGGGGCGCTTACAATCATGAACCCTGCTTACCAGTGGCTCTACTGAAGATTGACAGTTCAGGATGGCAGCCCGAGGGCTCTGCTGCTCCGAACATCTTTAAAGTGACAGTGAAGCTGATCAGATCCAGTGATCCGGCCAGCTTTGGAACAGCTCTAGCAAAGTCTAGAGCAAAGAGCTTGTGAGCGCTGCACTCCTTGTAAGTTTCCATGTTGTGCATTTCCCTATGTATAATTACTGTTATAGTTGTAGGGAAAGTGTAGTACCATAGCTTGGCCACTAGATGGGAGTGCAGAGTTATTCAGCTTGTAAATAGTTAAGTGGGAGGAGCTACCGGCAGTTAATCAGGGAAACATCTGGAAATTTGAATCAGTTGGGCGGGAGCTCGCTGTTAGGGCAGTCAGCAGCCCAAGATCCTGTCAGGCAGCATCAGGGCCAGGAAGGCTATGAGAGAAAGAAGGAAGGCATTGAAAGGGTCACTGACATAAGTGGGACTGCGGCTGTAGGTGCTAGGAAAGAACTAAGCAGTATGGACAGGTCACTCAGAATGTGGCGGCTTGCTAAGTGGATGGATGTACTCAGGACCACGGCTAAACCATGGTTTAGAGGAATCCCTACTAAAATAAGACTGGGCACAGAGGATGCTGGAGGACCAATAAGCACGGTCCATTCCGGAAGCGTGCTTAGTAAAGATGAGGAAAAGACATGAACAGAGAAGAAACTGTGCATTTCAAAGCCTGCTGTAAATGCTGAAGAGAACCGTTATGTGCCTGTTTCAAATACAGTTCATTGTTCAAGCGTAAAACGGGACTGTGACTCTGATTATTCTGCTTCGGCTGAGGAAAATGTGCAGATCTTTATAGGAAGCCCCAAGGGAAAAGGAGCTGCAGGTATGCTGACTGAGAGTCGTGGGGTGCATGTGAGGGGAGGTCAAGGTGTGCAAGAGACTTTTACCTCAGCCACGCCACTTGGCGTAGTAAGATATGAAGCAGGTGCGTAGGATGCAGGCAAGTTAAGGCACAGTAAAATGCAAACAGTTAAGCAAGAGCAAGAATATATGGTAGTCCTCACACTGCAGCTCCTACTGCCCATTAAACAGCACCTCCTCCTGGAGGGTCCTGTAGTTGCTGGTTTGGTCTTTTCGCGGCAGTGGTCGGTCTCTGGTAACTTCCACTGCCCCATGTCCATATACTAGTGTGGCTATTAAAGGCATGGACCACAGTCATTGTGAGCCCAACGTCGCTCTTTATCTATATCAACTGGGGATAGTCAGGTAACAGACGGTCAGAACAACTCTTGTGTGTCCATGTCAGTGTTAGAATCTGTTTTGTTTTTTGATCATCTGCCATCTTGTTGTGGTTTTCTGGCTGCTGGTCTTTTCCCCCTGGTGCTGGGTTGTCTTAGATCAGGTGATTGTATCACCCTTTATTACCCAGCACCTGCCTCCCATTCCTTGCTGGACAACAGTGTTAATCCGCTTGAGTTCTGGCTAGGTGCTTTGATAGCTTTCTGTGTTTGATATTGTGCAGTTCTGGGATCTCTGGTTCTGCTATCTTTAGTTTCTGTTTTCAGTTGGTTTCTGCAACCGTCTCTGTGTTTCTATTAGGAGGTGACCTGTTTTTATACCCAGTCCTTAGATCTTTCAGGGACCTCCTTCCCCCTACCTATAGGTCTTCGTTGAGATTAACCTAAGATCGTCGGTGGGTCTATTCGCAAGGAATGGGTCGCCCAAGGAATGGGTATCAGCCTAGTCTCAGTGCAGGGTCAGTTTTCCCCCTTCTATCCTAGTTCTGTGTTGCAGTTCCGTAACAGTTTGTCCAGCCATACAAAAAAAAAAATTCTCTCCCAGATTCCTTCAATATGTGCAGCGTCCAAGAACTTGCTCAACACTTGCAAGGGTTAACTTTGGAAGTAGCCGACCTGCAACAGCACGTGAGTAATTACTCTGGAGCACGCTCTGAAGAACCTAAGGTAGGATTACCTGAGTTTTTCTGGTATACGGCAGGAACTTTTTACGTTTAAAAATGCATGTTTACTATATTTTCGGGTTAGACCCAGATCCTCAGGGAGTGAATTACAGTGTGTGGGGATCATTATGTCTTTATTGCAAAATGAACCCCATATCTGGGCATTTTCATTACATTCTGATGATCCTTGTTTGACATCAGGAGAAGCATTTTTTTCTGCTATGGGGTTGTTATATTATGATCCTGATTGGGTCACATCAGCTGAGGCAGAGGTCAGGCATCTTAAACAGGGTTCTGTTGATGCTGAGAGGTATTGCACCCAGTTCAGACGATGGTCCAAAGCGGTCAGGTGGAATCACCCAGCGCTCAAGAGTCAGTTTTTAGCAGGTTTGAGTGAATAAGTTAAAGATTTGCTCTTTGCAAATCCTGCACCTGATACTTTGGAAACTGCTATGCAGTTAGCTATCCGTGTGGATAGAAGATTGAAAGACAGACAGAATGAAGAGAAGGTTCTTATAATACTGAACCCCGTCTCTCAGTATAGCCCCATCATCAGCTGGGAACCGATGCAACTTGGGGCGATGTCCTTTCGTTCCCAGGAGAGGGAGAAGAGGTTTTCTTAAGGGCTATGCTTGTATTGTGGTAAGGCTAACCATTTTATTAAGCAATGTGAGGTTCGCATAAGGAAAGAAAAAAAAAGTTCAGTAGGAGTAGCACTCCAGTTCGTATTGCGTTTTTACGATCCGCAGGAATTTTTTTTTCTGGCAATACCACATATCATGTTCATTCCATTGATTTTCAGGTAATTGTGGATTGTGGTCCTGCACTTAATTTGATTGATCAACAATTCCTAGACAAATATACGTTTGATTCTGAACCATTGTCATCTCCTATTCCTACTGTGCCTTTTGATAACACTCCTCTGGAACATGGGTGTATTTCTCGAAAGGTTACCGGGTTCCCACTTACTGTGAATATGGAACATCAGGAGTGTATAGACTTGTTTGTCCTTGCTAAATTACCTTGCCCAGTCGTCCTGGGTTTACCCTGGTTAAAAATGCACAATCCTTTGCTGGACTGGTCGTCTAGTACTATACGGTCCTGGGGTCAGGGGTGTTATGGTAATTGTTGTAATGTTCACATTGCTGCTTTTGTGAAGAAGGAGCTACCTGAAGCCATTCAGGATTTCTGAAGGGTATTTTCGGAGGTTGAGTCACAAGCTCTACCACCCCATAGAGATTACGACTGCGCTATTGAGTTCATCCCAGGTGCCACACTTCCTAAGAGTCGTTTATTTAATCTGACGATTCCCGAGAGGGAGGCCTTAAAGGAATTCCTACAGACTAGTTTAGCTGCAGGCCATACAAGACCCTCTAAGTCCCCTGTGGCTGTAGGATTCTTTGTTGTCAAAAAGAAGGATGGGAGCCTTAGGCCGTGTCTGGATTTTCTGGAGATTAATAAGATCACCGTGCGCAATCCTTACCCGTTGCCGCTGATTCCGGATTTGTTTAACCAATTTACCGGAGCGAAGTGGTTCTCTAAGATTGACCTTCGTGGGGCATATAATTTGCTGCGGGTGAAGGAGGGCGATGAATGGAAGACAGCCTTTAATACCCCAGAAGGTCATTTTGTGTGTCTGGTGATGCCTTTTGGCCTTACTAATGCGCCTGCGTTTTTTCAAAATTTCATTAATAACATTCTGAGGTTGTTGATTGGTAGGAGTGTTATTGTTTATTTGGATGATATTTTGATCTACTCGTCCGATCTGGAGTCGCATTGGCAGAGACTCCGCAAAGTTCTACAGATTTTGAGTGAACACTCACTCTTTGCTAAATTGGAGAAGTGCGAGTTTGCGGTACAGAAAATGATTTTTTTGAGGTACCTTGTCTCCAGTGATGGGTTTGAGATGGACCCGGTGAAGATTCAGGCGGCATTGGAGTGGCCTAGGCCTGAATGTTTGAAGTCGGTTCAGAGATTTTTAGGGTTTGCTAATTATTACAGAAAATTCATAAAGAATTTATCTGTGATCGCTAAACCTATAACTGATCTCACCAAGAAGGGTTCCAATACTGTCCAATGGTCCTCTGAGGCTGTTAAGGCTTTTGATAATCTCAAGGAGAGGTTTAGTTCTGCTCCTGTTTTGATCCACACGGATGAGACCAAGCCATTTCTGGTAGAGGTTGATGCCTCTTCAGTTGGTGTAGGGGGCAGTTCTGTCCCAAGAGGGAGAGGATGGGGTGCATCCCTGTGCTTTCTTTTCTAAAAAATTTTCGGAGACTGAGCTCAACTATGATGTTGGGAACAGAGAGTTGCTGGCTTGAGCATTGGCGACTTTTTTTGGAGGGGGCTAGACATCCGATACAGGATTTTACTGATCATAAGAATCTGATATATCTGGATGCTGCTAAACTTTTGAATGCCCGTCAAGCTATGTTGGCACTGTTTTTTGCCTGGTTTCATTTCTCCGTAACATATATCCCTGGGATGAAGAATGTTAAAGCGGATGCTTTGTCTCGTAGTTTCTCTCCAGCAGTTAATACTCAGAAGGAGGAATGTATTTTGCAGAGAGGGGAGGTGGTGGCAGCACTGCGTTCTGAGTTGGAGAGTAGCATCCTAGAGGCCCAGAATGCTGCACCAACTAACGCTCCGTATGGTAAATTATTTGTGCCTAGAGCCTTGCGGAGAGCTTTGTTTGCTGAATGTCATGAGTCTCGGTTGGCTGGTCATCCAGGGATTTTGGAAACTAGAAAGTCAATCGGTCGAAGTTTCTGGTGGCCAGGGTGGCAAAGAGAAATCATCAACTGGGTGTGTCAGTGTACTGTGTGCGCTAGGTCGAAGGCCCCACATGCCCTGGCTGCAGGGTTGCTGTGCCCTTTGGAGGTTCCTAGTTCACCATGGTCACATCTTGCTATGGATTTTATCACTTAACTGCCGGTCTCTGAGGGTTTTTCTGTCATCTGGGTTGTTGTGGACTGGTTTAGTAAGATGTGTCATCTGGTCCCTTTCAATAAATTACCCTGCGCCAAGACTCTAGCTAAAGCATTTGTGAAAGAGATTGTCAGGCTCCATGGGGTTCCCACGGACATTGTCTCCGATAGAGTACCACTGTTTGTTGCTCGCTTTTG